>NW_027437863.1:0-91994 GCF_965140245.1 Athene noctua
TGAGAAAAAGCAAGCACGGATGACGAGAACCGCTTTTGCCCTGCGTAGCGTTCCGGGCAGCGGGTAGAACCAGGCAGAGAATTCCCGGCTAGCAGCTTCCCTGTGGCGGGGAAGTGCAAACGTCCACGTTTTCGGCCGAAAACGCGTTTTCCAGCGAAAACGCACACCACGGCTCTTTCTGAGGAAAAGCAAGCACGGAGGACGAGAACCGCTTTTGCCCTGCGTAGCGTTCCGGGCAGCGGGTAGAACCAGGCAGAGAATTCCCGGTTAGCAGCTTCCCTGTGGCGGGGAAGTGCAAACGTACACGTTTTCGGCCGAAAACGCGTTTTCCGGAGAAAACGCACACCACGGCTCTTTCTGAGAAAAAGCAAGCACGGAGGACGAGAACCGCTTTTGCCCTGCGTAGCGTTCCGGGCAGCGGGTAGAACCAGGCAGAGAATTCCCGGCTAGCAGCTTCCCTGTGGCGGGGAAGTGCAAACGTACACGTTTTCGGCCGAAAACGCGTTTTCCGGCGAAAAAGCACACCACGGCTCTTTCTGAGAAAAAGCAAGCACGGAGGACGAGAACCGCTTTTGCCCTGCGTAGCGTTCCGGGCAGCGGGTAGAACCAGGCAGAGAATTCCCGGCTAGCAGCTTCCCTGTGGCGGGGAAGTGCAAACGTACACGTTTTCGGCCGAAAACGCGTTTTCCGGCGAAAACGCACACCACGGCTCTTTCTGAGAAAAAGCAAGCACGGAGGACGAGAACCGCTTTTGCCCTGCGTAGCGTTCCGGGCAGCGGGTAGAACCAGGCAGAGAATTCCCGGCTAGCAGCTTCCCTGTGGCGGGGAAGTGCAAACGTACACGTTTTCGGCCGAAAACGCGTTTTCCGGCGAAAACGCACACCACGGCTCTTTCTGAGAAAAAGCAAGCACGGAGGACGAGAACCGCTTTTGCCCTGCGTAGCGTTCCGGGCAGCGGGTAGAACCAGGCAGAGAATTCCCGGCTAGCAGCTTCCATGTGGCGGGGAAGTGCAAACGTACACGTTTTCGGCCGAAAACGCGTTTTCCGGCGAAAACGCACACCACGGCTCTTTCTGAGGAAAAGCAAGCACGGAGGACGAGAACCGCTTTTGCCCTGCGTAGCGTTCCGGGCAGCGGGTAGAACCAGGCAGAGAATTCCCGGCTAGCAGCTTCCCTCTGGCGGGGAAGTGCAAACGTACACGTTTTCGGCCGAAAACGCGTTTTCCGGCGAAAACGCACACCACGGCTCTTTCTGAGGAAAAGCAAGCACGGAGGACGAGAACCGCTTTTGCCCTGCGTAGCGTTCCGGGCAGCGGGTAGAACCAGGCAGAGAATTCCCGGCTAGCAGCTTCCCTGTGGCGGGGAAGTGCAAACGTACACGTTTTCGGCCGAAAACGCGTTTTCCGGCGAAAACGCACACCACGGCTCTTTCTGAGAAAAAGCAAGCACGGAGGACGAGAACCGCTTTTGCCCTGCGTAGCGTTCCGGGCAGCGGGTAGAACCAGGCAGAGAATTCCCGGCTAGCAGCTTCCCTGTGGCGGGGAAGTGCAAACGTCCACGTTTTCGGCCGAAAACGCGTTTTCCAGCGAAAACGCACACCACGGCTCTTTCTGAGGAAAAGCAAGCACGGAGGACGAGAACCACTTTTGCCCTGCGTAGCGTTCCGGGCAGCGGGTAGAACCAGGCAGAGAATTCCCGGCTAGCAGCTTCCCTCTGGCGGGGAAGTGCAAACGTACACGTTTTCGGCCGAAAACGCGTTTTCCGGCGAAAACGAACACCACGGCTCTTTCTGAGAAAAAGCAAGCACGGAGGATAAGAACCGCTTTTGCCCTGCGTAGCGTTCCGGGCAGCGGGTAGAACCAGGCAGAGAATTCCCGGCTAGCAGCTTCCCTGTGGCGGGGAAGTGCAAACGTACACGTTTTCGGCCGAAAACGCGTTTTCCGGCGAAAACGCACACCACGGCTCTTTCTGAGAAAAAGCAAGCACGGAGGACGAGAACCGCTTTTGCCCTGCGTAGCGTTCCGGGCAGCGGGTAGAACCAGGCAGAGAATTCCCGGCTAGCAGCTTCCCTGTGGCGGGGAAGTGCAAACGTACACGTTTTCGGCCGAAAACGCGTTTTCCGGCGAAAACGCACACCACGGCTCTTTCTGAGGAAAAGCAAGCACGGAGGACGAGAACTGCTTTTGCCCTGCGTAGCGTTCCGGGCAGCGGGTAGAACCAGGCAGAGAATTCCCGGCTAGCAGCTTCCCTGTGGCGGGGAAGTGCAAACGTACACGTTTTCGGCCGAAAACGCGTTTTCCGGCGAAAACGCACACCACGGCTCTTTCTGAGAAAAAGCAAGCACGGAGGACGAGAACCGCTTTTGCCCTGCGTAGCGTTCCGGGCAGCGGGTAGAACCAGGCAGAGAATTCCCGGCTAGCAGCTTCCCTGTGGCGGGGAAGTGCAAACGTACACGTTTTCGGCCGAAAACGCGTTTTCCGGCGAAAACGCACACCACGGCTCTTTCTGAGAAAAAGCAAGCACGGAGGACGAGAACCGCTTTTGCCCTGCGTAGCGTTCCGGGCAGCGGGTAGAACCAGGCAGAGAATTCCCGGCTAGCAGCTTCCCTGTGGCGGGGAAGTGCAAACGTACACGTTTTCGGCCGAAAGCGCGTTTTCCGGCGAAAACGCACACCACGGCTCTTTCTGAGAAAAAGCAAGCACGGAGGACGAGAACCGCTTTTGCCCTGCGTAGCGTTCCGGGCAGCGGGTAGAACCAGGCAGAGAATTCCCGGCTAGCAGCTTCCCTGTGGCGGGGAAGTGCAAACGTACACGTTTTCGGCCGAAAACGCCTTTTCTGGCTAAAACGCACACCACGGCTCTTTCTGAGAAAAAGCAAGCACGGAGGACGAGAACCGCTTTTGCCCTGCGTAGCGTTCCGGGCAGCGGGTAGAACCAGGCAGAGAATTCCCGGCTAGCAGCTTCCCTGTGGCGGGGAAGTGCAAACGTACACGTTTTCGGCCGAAAACGCGTTTTCCGGCGAAAACGCACACCACGGCTCTTTCTGAGAAAAAGCAAGCACGGAGGACGAGAACCGCTTTTGCCCTGCGTAGCGTTCCGGGCAGCGGGTAGAACCATGCAGAGAATTCCCGGCTAGCAGCTTCCCTGTGGCGGGGAAGTGCAAACGTACACGTTTTCGGCCGAAAACGCGTTTTCCGGCGAAAACGCACACCACGGCTCTTTCTGAGAAAAAGCAAGCACGGAGGACGAGAACCGCTTTTGCCCTGCGTAGCGTTCCGGGCAGCGGGTAGAACCAGGCAGAGAATTCCCGGCTAGCAGCTTCCCTGTGGCGGGGAAGTGCAAACGTACACGTTTTCGGCCGAAAACGCGTTTTCCGTCGAAAACGCACACCACGGCTCTTTCTGAGAAAAAGCAAGCACGGAGGACGAGAACCGCTTTTGCCCTGCGTAGCGTTCCGGGCAGCGGGTAGAACCAGGCAGAGAATTCCCGGCTAGCAGCTTCCCTGTGGCGGGGAAGTGCAAACGTACACGTTTTCGGCCGAAAACACGTTTTCCGGCGAAAACGCACACCACGGCTCTTTCTGAGAAAAAGCAAGCACGGAGGACGAGAACCGCTTTTGCCCTGCGTAGCGTTCCGGGCAGCGGGTAGAACCAGGCAGAGAATTCCCGGCTAGCAGCTTCCCTGTGGCGGGGAAGTGCAAACGTACACGTTTTCGGCCGAAAACGCGTTTTCCGGCGAAAACGCACACCACGGCTCTTTCTGAGAAAAAGCAAGCACGGAGGACGAGAACCGCTTTTGCCCAGCGTAGCGTTCCGGGCAGCGGGTAGAACCAGGCAGAGAATTCCCGGCTAGCAGCTTCCCTGTGGCGGGGAAGTGCAAACGTACACGTTTTCGGCCGAAAACGCGTTTTCCGGCGAAAACGCACACCACGGCTCTTTCTGAGGAAAAGCAAGCACGGAGGACGAGAACCGCTTTTGCCCTGCGTAGCGTTCCGGGCAGCGGGTAGAACCAGGCAGAGAATTCCCGGCTAGCAGCTTCCCTGTGGCGGGGAAGTGCAAACGTACACGTTTTCGGCCGAAAACGCGTTTTCCGGCGAAAACGCACACCACGGCTCTTTCTGAGAAAAAGCAAGCACGGAGGACGAGAACCGCTTTTGCCCTGCGTAGCGTTCCGGGCAGCGGGTAGAACCAGGCAGAGAATTCCCGGCTAGCAGCTTCCCTGTGGCGGGGAAGTGCAAACGTACACGTTTTCGGCCGAAAACGCGTTTTCCGGCGAAAACGCACACCACGGCTCTTTCTGAGAAAAAGCAAGCACGGAGGACGAGAACCGCTTTTGCCCTGCGTAGCGTTCCGGGCAGCGGGTAGAACCAGGCAGAGAATTCCCGGCTAGCAGCTTCCCTGTGGCGGGGAAGTGCAAACGTACACGTTTTCGGCCGAAAGCGCGTTTTGCGGCGAAAACGCACACCACGGCTCTTTCTGAGAAAAAGCAAGCACGGAGGACGAGAACCGCTTTTGCCCTGCGTAGCGTTCCGGGCAGCGGATAGAACCAGGCAGAGAATTCCCGGCTAGCAGCTTCCCTGTGACGGGGAAGTGCAAACGTACACGTTTTCGGCCGAAAACGCGTTTTCCGGCGAAAACGCACACCACGGCTCTTTCTGAGAAAAAGCAAGCACGGAGGACGAGAACCGCTTTTGCCCTGCGTAGCGTTCCGGGCAGCGGGTAGAACCAGGCAGAGAATTCCCGGCTAGCAGCTTCCCTGTGGCGGGGAAGTGCAAACGTACACGTTTTCGGCCGAAAACGCGTTTTCCGGCGAAAACGCACACCACGGCTCTTTCTGAGAAAAAGCAAGCACGGAGGACGAGAACCGCTTTTGCCCTGCGTAGCGTTCCGGGCAGCGGGTAGAACCAGGCAGAGAATTCCCGGCTAGCAGCTTCCCTCTGGCGGGGAAGTGCAAACGTACACGTTTTCGGCCGAAAACGCGTTTTCCGGCGAAAACGCACACCATGGCTCTTTCTGAGAAAAAGCAAGCACGGAGGACGAGAACCGCTTTTGCCCTGCGTAGCGTTCCGGGCAGCGGGTAGAACCAGGCAGAGAATTCCCGGCTAGCAGCTTCCCTGTGGCGGGGAAGTGCAAACGTACACGTTTTCGGCCGAAAACGCGTTTTCCGGCGAAAACGCACACCACGGCTCTTTCTGAGAAAAAGCAAGCACGGAGGACGAGAACCGCTTTTGCCCTGCGTAGCGTTCCGGGCAGCGGGTAGAACCAGGCAGAGAATTCCCGGCTAGCAGCTTCCCTGTGGCGGGGAAGTGCAAACGTACACGTTTTCGGCCGAAAACGCGTTTTCCGGCGAAAACGCACACCACGGCTCTTTCTGAGAAAAAGCAAGCACGGAGGACGAGAACCGCTTTTGCCCTGCGTAGCGTTCCGGGCAGCGGGTAGAACCAGGCAGAGAATTCCCGGCTAGCAGCTTCCCTGTGGCGGGGAAGTGCAAACGTACACGTTTTCGGCCGAAAACGCGTTTTCCGGCGAAAACGCACACCACGGCTCTTTCTGAGAAAAAGCAAGCACGGAGGACGAGAACCGCTTTTGCCCTGCGTAGCGTTCCGGGCAGCGGGTAGAACCAGGCAGAGAATTCCCGGCTAGCAGCTTCCCTGTGGCGGGGAAGTGCAAACGTACACGTTTTCGGCCGAAAACGCGTTTTCCGGCGAAAACGCACACCACGGCTCTTTCTGAGAAAAAGCAAGCACGGAGGACGAGAACCGCTTTTGCCCTGCGTAGCGTTCCGGGCAGCGGGTAGAACCAGGCAGAGAATTCCCGGCTAGCAGCTTCCCTGTGGCGGGGAAGTGCAAACGTACACGTTTTCGGCCGAAAACGCGTTTTCCGGCGCAAACGCACACCACGGCTCTTTCTGAGAAAAAGCAAGCACTGAGGACGAGAACCGCTTTTGCCCTGCGTAGCGTTCCGGGCAGCGGGTAGAACCAGGCAGAGAATTCCCGGCTAGCAGCTTCCCTGTGGCGGGGAAGTGCAAACGTACACGTTTTCGGCCGAAAACGCATTTTCCGGCGAAAACGCACACCACGGCTCTTTCTGAGAAAAAGCAAGCACGGAGGACGAGAACCGCTTTTGCCCTGCGTAGCGTTCCGGGCAGCGGGTAGAACCAGGCAGAGAATTCCCGGCTAGCAGCTTCCCTGTGGCGGGGAAGTGCAAACGTCCACGTTTTCGGCCGAAAACGCGTTTTCCAGCGAAAACGCACACCACGGCTCTTTCTGAGGAAAAGCAAGCACGGAGGACGAGAACCGCTTTTGCCCTGCGTAGCGTTCCGGGCAGCGGGTAGAACCAGGCAGAGAATTCCCGGTTAGCAGCTTCCCTGTGGCGGGGAAGTGCAAACGTACACGTTTTCGGCCGAAAACGCGTTTTCCGGAGAAAACGCACACCACGGCTCTTTCTGAGAAAAAGCAAGCACGGAGGACGAGAACCGCTTTTGCCCTGCGTAGCGTTCCGGGCAGCGGGTAGAACCAGGCAGAGAATTCCCGGCTAGCAGCTTCCCTGTGGCGGGGAAGTGCAAACGTACACGTTTTCGGCCGAAAACGCGTTTTCCGGCGAAAAAGCACACCACGGCTCTTTCTGAGAAAAAGCAAGCACGGAGGACGAGAACCGCTTTTGCCCTGCGTAGCGTTCCGGGCAGCGGGTAGAACCAGGCAGAGAATTCCCGGCTAGCAGCTTCCCTGTGGCGGGGAAGTGCAAACGTACACGTTTTCGGCCGAAAACGCGTTTTCCGGCGAAAACGCACACCACGGCTCTTTCTGAGAAAAAGCAAGCACGGAGGACGAGAACCGCTTTTGCCCTGCGTAGCGTTCCGGGCAGCGGGTAGAACCAGGCAGAGAATTCCCGGCTAGCAGCTTCCCTGTGGCGGGGAAGTGCAAACGTACACGTTTTCGGCCGAAAACGCGTTTTCCGGCGAAAACGCACACCACGGCTCTTTCTGAGAAAAAGCAAGCACGGAGGACGAGAACCGCTTTTGCCCTGCGTAGCGTTCCGGGCAGCGGGTAGAACCAGGCAGAGAATTCCCGGCTAGCAGCTTCCATGTGGCGGGGAAGTGCAAACGTACACGTTTTCGGCCGAAAACGCGTTTTCCGGCGAAAACGCACACCACGGCTCTTTCTGAGGAAAAGCAAGCACGGAGGACGAGAACCGCTTTTGCCCTGCGTAGCGTTCCGGGCAGCGGGTAGAACCAGGCAGAGAATTCCCGGCTAGCAGCTTCCCTCTGGCGGGGAAGTGCAAACGTACACGTTTTCGGCCGAAAACGCGTTTTCCGGCGAAAACGCACACCACGGCTCTTTCTGAGGAAAAGCAAGCACGGAGGACGAGAACCGCTTTTGCCCTGCGTAGCGTTCCGGGCAGCGGGTAGAACCAGGCAGAGAATTCCCGGCTAGCAGCTTCCCTGTGGCGGGGAAGTGCAAACGTACACGTTTTCGGCCGAAAACGCGTTTTCCGGCGAAAACGCACACCACGGCTCTTTCTGAGAAAAAGCAAGCACGGATGACGAGAACCGCTTTTGCCCTGCGTAGCGTTCCGGGCAGCGGGTAGAACCAGGCAGAGAATTCCCGGCTAGCAGCTTCCCTCTGGCGGGGAAGTGCAAACGTACACGTTTTCGGCCGAAAACGCGTTTTCCGGCGAAAACGAACACCACGGCTCTTTCTGAGAAAAAGCAAGCACGGAGGATAAGAACCGCTTTTGCCCTGCGTAGCGTTCCGGGCAGCGGGTAGAACCAGGCAGAGAATTCCCGGCTAGCAGCTTCCCTGTGGCGGGGAAGTGCAAACGTACACGTTTTCGGCCGAAAACGCGTTTTCCGGCGAAAACGCACACCACGGCTCTTTCTGAGAAAAAGCAAGCACGGAGGACGAGAACCGCTTTTGCCCTGCGTAGCGTTCCGGGCAGCGGGTAGAACCAGGCAGAGAATTCCCGGCTAGCAGCTTCCCTGTGGCGGGGAAGTGCAAACGTACACGTTTTCGGCCGAAAACGCGTTTTCCGGCGAAAACGCACACCACGGCTCTTTCTGAGAAAAAGCAAGCACGGAGGACGAGAACCGCTTTTGCCCTGCGTAGCGTTCCGGGCAGCGGGTAGAACCAGGCAGAGAATTCCCGGCTAGCAGCTTCCCTGTGGCGGGGAAGTGCAAACGTACACGTTTTCGGCCGAAAACGCGTTTTCCGGCGAAAACGCACACCACGGCTCTTTCTGAGAAAAAGCAAGCACGGAGGACGAGAACCGCTTTTGCCCTGCGTAGCGTTCCGGGCAGCGGGTAGAACCAGGCAGAGAATTCCCGGCTAGCAGCTTCCCTGTGGCGGGGAAGTGCAAACGTACACGTTTTCGGCCGAAAACGCGTTTTCCGGCGAAAACGCACACCACGGCTCTTTCTGAGAAAAAGCAAGCACGGAGGACGAGAACCGCTTTTGCCCTGCGTAGCGTTCCGGGCAGCGGGTAGAACCAGGCAGAGAATTCCCGGCTAGCAGCTTCCCTGTGGCGGGGAAGTGCAAACGTACACGTTTTCGGCCGAAAACGCGTTTTCCGGCGAAAAAGCACACCACGGCTCTTTCTGAGAAAAAGCAAGCACGGAGGACGAGAACCGCTTTTGCCCTGCGTAGCGTTCCGGGCAGCGGGTAGAACCAGGCAGAGAATTCCCGGCTAGCAGCTTCCCTGTGGCGGGGAAGTGCAAACGTACACGTTTTCGGCCGAAAACGCGTTTTCCGGCGAAAACGCACACCACGGCTCTTTCTGAGAAAAAGCAAGCACGGAGGACGAGAACCGCTTTTGCCCTGCGTAGCGTTCCGGGCAGCGGGTAGAACCAGGCAGAGAATTCCCGGCTAGCAGCTTCCCTGTGGCGGGGAAGTGCAAACGTACACGTTTTCGGCCGAAAACGCGTTTTCCGGCGAAAACGCACACCACGGCTCTTTCTGAGAAAAAGCAAGCACGGAGGACGAGAACCGCTTTTGCCCTGCGTAGCGTTCCGGGCAGCGGGTAGAACCAGGCAGAGAATTCCCGGCTAGCAGCTTCCATGTGGCGGGGAAGTGCAAACGTACACGTTTTCGGCCGAAAACGCGTTTTCCGGCAAAAACGCACACCACGGCTCTTTCTGAGGAAAAGCAAGCACGGAGGACGAGAACCGCTTTTGCCCTGCGTAGCGTTCCGGGCAGCGGGTAGAACCAGGCAGAGAATTCCCGGCTAGCAGCTTCCCTCTGGCGGGGAAGTGCAAACGTACACGTTTTCGGCCGAAAACGCGTTTTCCGGCGAAAACGCACACCACGGCTCTTTCTGAGGAAAAGCAAGCACGGAGGACGAGAACCGCTTTTGCCCTGCGTAGCGTTCCGGGCAGCGGGTAGAACCAGGCAGAGAATTCCCGGCTAGCAGCTTCCCTGTGGCGGGGAAGTGCAAACGTACACGTTTTCGGCCGAAAACGCGTTTTCCGGCGAAAACGCACACCACGGCTCTTTCTGAGAAAAAGCAAGCACGGAGGACGAGAACCGCTTTTGCCCTGCGTAGCGTTCCGAGCAGCGGGTAGAACCAGGCAGAGAATTCCCGGCTAGCAGCTTCCCTGTGGCGGGGAAGTGCAAACGTACACGTTTTCGGCCGAAAACGCGTTTTCCGGCGAAAACGCACACCACGGCTCTTTCTGAGAAAAAGCAAGCACGGAGGACGAGAACCGCTTTTGCCCTGCGTAGCGTTCCGGGCAGCGGGTAGAACCAGGCAGAGAATTCCCGGCTAGCAGCTTCCCTGTGGCGGGGAAGTGCAAACGTACACGTTTTCGGCCGAAAACACGTTTTCCGGCGAAAACGCACACCACGGCTCTTTCTGAGAAAAAGCAAGCACGGAGGACGAGAACCGCTTTTGCCCTGCGTAGCGTTCCGGGCAGCGGGTAGAACCAGGCAGAGAATTCCCGGCTAGCAGCTTCCCTGTGGCGGGGAAGTGCAAACGTACACGTTTTCGGCCGAAAACGCGTTTTCCGGCGAAAACGCACACCACGGCTCTTTCTGAGAAAAAGCAAGCACGGAGGACGAGAACCGCTTTTGCCCTGCGTAGCGTTCCGGGCAGCGGGTAGAACCAGGCAGAGAATTCCCGGCTAGCAGCTTCCCTGTGGCGGGGAAGTGCAAACGTACACGTTTTCGGCCGAAAACGCGTTTTCCGGCGAAAACGCACACCACGGCTCTTTCTGAGGAAAAGCATGCACGGAGGACGAGAACCGCTTTTGCCCTGCGTAGCGTTCCGGGCAGCGGGTAGAACCAGGCAGAGAATTCCCGGCTAGCAGCTTCCCTGTGGCGGGGAAGTGCAAACGTACACGTTTTCGGCCGAAAACGCGTTTTCCGGCGAAAACGCACACCACGGCTCTTTCTGAGGAAAAGCATGCACGGAGGACGAGAACCGCTTTTGCCCTGCGTAGCGTTCCGGGCAGCGGGTAGAACCAGGCAGAGAATTCCCGGCTAGCAGCTTCCCTGTGGCGGGGAAGTGCAAACGTACACGTTTTCGGCCGAAAACGCGTTTTCCGGCGAAAACGCACACCACGGCTCTTTCTGAGAAAAAGCAAGCACGGAGGACGAGAACCGCTTTTGCCCTGCGTAGCGTTCCGGGCAGCGGGTAGAACCAGGCAGAGAATTCCCGGCTAGCAGCTTCCCTGTGGCGGGGAAGTGCAAACGTACACGTTTTCGGCCGAAAACGCGTTTTCCGGCGAAAACGCACACCACGGCTCTTTCTGAGAAAAAGCAAGCACGGAGGACGAGAACCGCTTTTGCCCTGCGTAGCGTTCCGGGCAGCGGGTAGAACCAGGCAGAGAATTCCCGGCTAGCAGCTTCCCTGTGGCGGGGAAGTGCAAACGTACACGTTTTCGGCCGAAAACGCGTTTTCCGGCGAAAACGCACACCACGGCTCTTTCTGAGAAAAAGCAAGCACGGAGGACGAGAACCGCTTTTGCCCTGCGTAGCGTTCCGGGCAGCGGGTAGAACCAGGCAGAGAATTCCCGGCTAGCAGCTTCCCTGTGGCGGGGAAGTGCAAACGTACACGTTTTCGGCCGAAAACGCGTTTTCCGGCGAAAACGCACACCACGGCTCTTTCTGAGAAAAAGCAAGCACGGAGGACGAGAACCGCTTTTGCCCTGCGTAGCGTTCCGGGCAGCGGGTAGAACCAGGCAGAGAATTCCCGGCTAGCAGCTTCCCTGTGGCGGGGAAGTGCAAACGTACACGTTTTCGGCCGAAAACGCGTTTTCCGGCGAAAACGCACACCACGGCTCTTTCTGAGAAAAAGCAAGCACGGAGGACGAGAACCGCTTTTGCCCTGCGTAGCGTTCCGGGCAGCGGGTAGAACCAGGCAGAGAATTCCCGGCTAGCAGCTTCCCTGTGGCGGGGAAGTGCAAACGTACACGTTTTCGGCCGAAAACGCGTTTTCCGGCGAAAACGCACACCACGGCTCTTTCTGAGAAAAAGCAAGCACGGAGGACGAGAACCGCTTTTGCCCTGCGTAGCGTTCCGGGCAGCGGGTAGAACCAGGCAGAGAATTCCCGGCTAGCAGCTTCCCTGTGGCGGGGAAGTGCAAACGTACACGTTTTCGGCCGAAAACGCGTTTTCCGGCGAAAACGCACACCACGGCTCTTTCTGAGAAAAAGCAAGCACGGAGGACGAGAACCGCTTTTGCCCTGCGTAGCGTTCCGGGCAGCGGGTAGAACCAGGCAGAGAATTCCCGGCTAGCAGCTTCCCTGTGGCGGGGAAGTGCAAACGTACACGTTTTCGGCCGAAAACGCGTTTTCCGGCGAAAACGCACACCACGGCTCTTTCTGAGAAAAAGCAAGCACGGAGGACGAGAACCGCTTTTGCCCTGCGTAGCGTTCCGGGCAGCGGGTAGAACCAGGCAGAGAATTCCCGGCTAGCAGCTTCCCTGTGGCGGGGAAGTGCAAACGTACACGTTTTCGGCCGAAAACGCGTTTTCCGGCGAAAACGCACACCACGGCTCTTTCTGAGAAAAAGCAAGCACGGAGGACGAGAACCGCTTTTGCCCTGCGTAGCGTTCCGGGCAGCGGGTAGAACCAGGCAGAGAATTCCCGGCTAGCAGCTTCCCTGTGGCGGGGAAGTGCAAACGTACACGTTTTCGGCCGAAAACGCGTTTTCCGGCGAAAACGCACACCACGGCTCTTTCTGAGAAAAAGCAAGCACGGAGGACGAGAACCGCTTTTGCCCTGCGTAGCGTTCCGGGCAGCGGGTAGAACCAGGCAGAGAATTCCCGGCTAGCAGCTTCCCTGTGGCGGGGAAGTGCAAACGTACACGTTTTCGGCCGAAAACGCGTTTTCCGGCGAAAACGCACACCACGGCTCTTTCTGAGAAAAAGCAAGCACGGAGGACGAGAACCGCTTTTGCCCTGCGTAGCGTTCCGGGC
Organism: Athene noctua; assembly: GCF_965140245.1. Taxonomy (NCBI): domain Eukaryota; kingdom Metazoa; phylum Chordata; class Aves; order Strigiformes; family Strigidae; genus Athene; species Athene noctua. The sequence continues at coordinate 12,410 of NW_027437863.1, forward strand.
AGCGGGTAGAACCAGGCAGAGAATTCCCGGCTAGCAGCTTCCCTGTGGCGGGGAAGTGCAAACGTACACGTTTTCGGCCGAAAACGCGTTTTCCGGCGAAAACGCACACCACGGCTCTTTCTGAGAAAAAGCAAGCACGGAGGACGAGAACCGCTTTTGCCCTGCGTAGCGTTCCGGGCAGCGGGTAGAACCAGGCAGAGAATTCCCGGCTAGCAGCTTCCCTGTGGCGGGGAAGTGCAAACGTACACGTTTTCGGCCGAAAACGCGTTTTCCGGCGAAAACGCACACCACGGCTCTTTCTGAGAAAAAGCAAGCACGGAGGACGAGAACCGCTTTTGCCCTGCGTAGCGTTCCGGGCAGCGGGTAGAACCAGGCAGAGAATTCCCGGCTAGCAGCTTCCCTGTGGCGGGGAAGTGCAAACGTACACGTTTTCGGCCGAAAACGCGTTTTCCGGCGAAAACGCACACCACGGCTCTTTCTGAGAAAAAGCAAGCACGGAGGACGAGAACCGCTTTTGCCCTGCGTAGCGTTCCGGGCAGCGGGTAGAACCAGGCAGAGAATTCCCGGCTAGCAGCTTCCCTGTGGCGGGGAAGTGCAAACGTACACGTTTTCGGCCGAAAACGCGTTTTCCGGCGAAAACGCACACCACGGCTCTTTCTGAGAAAAAGCAAGCACGGAGGACGAGAACCGCTTTTGCCCTGCGTAGCGTTCCGGGCAGCGGGTAGAACCAGGCAGAGAATTCCCGGCTAGCAGCTTCCCTGTGGCGGGGAAGTGCAAACGTACACGTTTTCGGCCGAAAACGCGTTTTCCGGCGAAAACGCACACCACGGCTCTTTCTGAGAAAAAGCAAGCACGGAGGACGAGAACCGCTTTTGCCCTGCGTAGCGTTCCGGGCAGCGGGTAGAACCAGGCAGAGAATTCCCGGCTAGCAGCTTCCCTGTGGCGGGGAAGTGCAAACGTACACGTTTTCGGCCGAAAACGCGTTTTCCGGCGAAAACGCACACCACGGCTCTTTCTGAGAAAAAGCAAGCACGGAGGACGAGAACCGCTTTTGCCCTGCGTAGCGTTCCGGGCAGCGGGTAGAACCAGGCAGAGAATTCCCGGCTAGCAGCTTCCCTGTGGCGGGGAAGTGCAAACGTACACGTTTTCGGCCGAAAACGCGTTTTCCGGCGAAAACGCACACCACGGCTCTTTCTGAGAAAAAGCAAGCACGGAGGACGAGAACCGCTTTTGCCCTGCGTAGCGTTCCGGGCAGCGGGTAGAACCAGGCAGAGAATTCCCGGCTAGCAGCTTCCCTGTGGCGGGGAAGTGCAAACGTACACGTTTTCGGCCGAAAACGCGTTTTCCGGCGAAAACGCACACCACGGCTCTTTCTGAGAAAAAGCAAGCACGGAGGACGAGAACCGCTTTTGCCCTGCGTAGCGTTCCGGGCAGCGGGTAGAACCAGGCAGAGAATTCCCGGCTAGCAGCTTCCCTGTGGCGGGGAAGTGCAAACGTACACGTTTTCGGCCGAAAACGCGTTTTCCGGCGAAAACGCACACCACGGCTCTTTCTGAGAAAAAGCAAGCACGGAGGACGAGAACCGCTTTTGCCCTGCGTAGCGTTCCGGGCAGCGGGTAGAACCAGGCAGAGAATTCCCGGCTAGCAGCTTCCCTGTGGCGGGGAAGTGCAAACGTACACGTTTTCGGCTGAAAACGCGTTTTCCGGCGAAAAGGCACACCACGGCTCTTTCTGAGAAAAAGCAAGCACGGAGGACGAGAACCGCTTTTGCCCTGCGTAGCGTTCCGGGCAGCGGGTAGAACCAGGCAGAGAATTCCCGGCTAGCAGCTTCCCTGTGGCGGGGAAGTGCAAACGTACACGTTTTCGGCCGAAAACGCGTTTTCCGGCGAAATCGCACACCACGGCTCTTTCTGAGAAAAAGCAAGCACGGAGGACGAGAACCGCTTTTTCCGGGCAGCGGGTAGAAGCAGGCAGAGAATTCCCGGCTAGCAGCTTCCCTGTGGCGGGGAAGTGCAAACGTACACGTTTTCGGCCGAAAACGCGTTTTCCGGCGAAAACGCACACCACGGCTCTTTCTGAGAAAAAGCAAGCACGGAGGACGAGAACCGCTTTTGCCCTGCGTAGCGTTCCGGGCAGCGGGTAGAACCAGGCAGAGAATTCCCGGCTAGCAGCTTCCCTGTGGCGGGGAAGTGCAAACGTACACGTTTTCGGCTGAAAACGCGTTTTCCGGCGAAAAGGCACACCACGGCTCTTTCTGAGAAAAAGCAAGCACGGAGGACGAGAACCGCTTTTGCCCTGCGTAGCGTTCCGGGCAGCGGGTAGAACCAGGCAGAGAATTCCCGGCTAGCAGCTTCCCTGTGGCGGGGAAGTGCAAACGTACACGTTTTCGGCCGAAAACGCGTTTTCCGGCGAAATCGCACACCACGGCTCTTTCTGAAAAAAAGCAAGCACGGAGGACGAGAACCGCTTTTTCCGGGCAGCGGGTAGAAGCAGGCAGAGAATTCCCGGCTAGCAGCTTCCCTGTGGCGGGGAAGTGCAAACGTACACGTTTTCGGCCGAAAACGCGTTTTCCGGCGAAAACGCACACCACGGCTCTTTCTGAGAAAAAGCAAGCACGGAGGACGAGAACCGCTTTTGCCCTGCGTAGCGTTCCGGGCAGCGGGTAGAACCAGGCAGAGAATTCCCGGCTAGCAGTTTCCCTGTGGCGGGGAAGGGCAAACGTACACGTTTTCGGCCGAAAACGCGTTTTCCGGCGAAAACGCACACCACGGCTCTTTCTGAGAAAAAGCAAGCACGGAGGACGAGAACCGCTTTTGCCCTGCGTAGCGTTCCGGGCAGCGGGTAGAACCAGGCAGAGAATTCCCGGCTAGCAGCTTCCCTGTGGCGGGGAACTGCAAACGTACACGTTTTCGGCCGAAAACGCGTTTTCCGGCGAAAACGCACACCACGGCTCTTTCTGAGAAAAAGCAAGCACGGAGGACGAGAACCGCTTTTGCCCTGCGTAGCGTTCCGGGCAGCGGGTAGAACCAGGCAGAGAATTCCCGGCTAGCAGCTTCCCTGTGGCGGGGAAGGGCAAACGTACACGTTTTCGGCCGAAAACGCGTTTTCCGGCGAAAACGCACACCACGGCTCTTTCTGAGAAAAAGCAAGCACGGAGGACGAGAACCGCTTTTGCCCTGCGTAGCGTTCCGGGCAGCGGGTAGAATCAGGCAGAGAATTCCCGGCTAGCAGCTTCCCTGTGGCGGGGAAGTGCAAACGTACACGTTTTCGGCCGAAAACGCGTTTTCCGGCGAAAACGCACACCACGGCTCTTTCTGAGAAAAAGCAAGCACGGAGGACGAGAACCGCTTTTGCCCTGCGTAGCGTTCCGGGCAGCGGGTAGAACCAGGCAGAGAATTCCCGGCTAGCAGCTTCCCTGTGGCGGGGAAGTGCGAACGTACACGTTTTCGGCCGAAAACGCGTTTTCCGGCGAAAACGCACACCACGGCTCTTTCTGAGAAAAAGCAAGCACGGAGGACGAGAACCGCTTTTGCCCTGCGTAGCGTTCCGGGCAGCGGGTAGAACCAGGCAGAGAATTCCCGGCTAGCAGCTTCCCTGTGGCGGGGAAGTGCAAACGTACACGTTTTCGGCCGAAAACGCGTTTTCCGGCGAAAACGCACACCACGGCTCTTTCTGAGAAAAAGCAAGCACGGAGGACGAGAACCGCTTTTGCCCTGCGTAGCGTTCCGGGCAGCGGGTAGAACCAGGCAGAGAATTCCCGGCTAGCAGCTTCCCTGTGGCGGGGAAGTGCAAACGTACACGTTTTCGGCCGAAAACGCGTTTTCCGGCGAAAACGCACACCACGGCTCTTTCTGAGAAAAAGCAAGCACGGAGGACGAGAACCGCTTTTGCCCTGCGTAGCGTTCCGGGCAGCGGGTAGAACCAGGCAGAGAATTCCCGGCTAGCAGCTTCCCTGTGGCGGGGAAGTGCAAACGTACACGTTTTCGGCCGAAAACGCGTTTTCCGGCGAAAACGCACACCACGGCTCTTTCTGAGAAAAAGCAAGCACGGAGGACGAGAACCGCTTTTGCCCTGCGTAGCGTTCCGGGCAGCGGGTAGAACCAGGCAGAGAATTCCCGGCTAGCAGCTTCCCTGTGGCGGGGAAGTGCAAACGTACACGTTTTCGGCCGAAAACGCGTTTTCCGGCGAAAACGCACACCACGGCTCTTTCTGAGAAAAAGCAAGCACGGAGGACGAGAACCGCTTTTGCCCTGCGTAGCGTTCCGGGCAGCGGGTAGAACCAGGCAGAGAATTCCCGGCTAGCAGCTTCCCTGTGGCGGGGAAGTGCAAACGTACACGTTTTCGGCCGAAAACGCGTTTTCCGGCGAAAACGCACACCACGGCTCTTTCTGAGAAAAAGCAAGCACGGAGGACGAGAACCGCTTTTGCCCTGCGTAGCGTTCCGGGCAGCGGGTAGAACCAGGCAGAGAATTCCCGGCTAGCAGCTTCCCTGTGGCGGGGAAGTGCAAACGTACACGTTTTCGGCCGAAAACGCGTTTTCCGGCGAAAACGCACACCACGGCTCTTTCTGAGAAAAAGCAAGCACGGAGGACGAGAACCGCTTTTGCCCTGCGTAGCGTTCCGGGCAGCGGGTAGAACCAGGCAGAGAATTCCCGGCTAGCAGCTTCCCTGTGGCGGGGAAGTGCAAACGTACACGTTTTCGGCCGAAAACGCGTTTTCCGGCGAAAACGCACACCACGGCTCTTTCTGAGAAAAAGCAAGCACGGAGGACGAGAACCGCTTTTGCCCTGCGTAGCGTTCCGGGCAGCGGGTAGAACCAGGCAGAGAATTCCCGGCTAGCAGCTTCCCTGTGGCGGGGAAGTGCAAACGTACACGTTTTCGGCCGAAAACGCGTTTTCCGGCGAAAACGCACACCACGGCTCTTTCTGAGAAAAAGCAAGCACGGAGGACGAGAACCGCTTTTGCCCTGCGTAGCGTTCCGGGCAGCGGGTAGAACCAGGCAGAGAATTCCCGGCTAGCAGCTTCCCTGTGGCGGGGAAGTGCAAACGTACACGTTTTCGGCCGAAAACGCGTTTTCCGGCGAAAACGCACACCACGGCTCTTTCTGAGAAAAAGCAAGCACGGAGGACGAGAACCGCTTTTGCCCTGCGTAGCGTTCCGGGCAGCGGGTAGAACCAGGCAGAGAATTCCCGGCTAGCAGCTTCCCTGTGGCGGGGAAGTGCAAACGTACACGTTTTCGGCCGAAAACGCGTTTTCCGGCGAAAACGCACACCACGGCTCTTTCTGAGAAAAAGCAAGCACGGAGGACGAGAACCGCTTTTGCCCTGCGTAGCGTTCCGGGCAGCGGGTAGAACCAGGCAGAGAATTCCCGGCTAGCAGCTTCCCTGTGGCGGGGAAGTGCAAACGTACACGTTTTCGGCCGAAAACGCGTTTTCCGGCGAAAACGCACACCACGGCTCTTTCTGAGAAAAAGCAAGCACGGAGGACGAGAACCGCTTTTGCCCTGCGTAGCGTTCCGGGCAGCGGGTAGAACCAGGCAGAGAATTCCCGGCTAGCAGCTTCCCTGTGGCGGGGAAGTGCAAACGTACACGTTTTCGGCCGAAAACGCGTTTTCCGGCGAAAACGCACACCACGGCTCTTTCTGAGAAAAAGCAAGCACGGAGGACGAGAACCGCTTTTGCCCTGCGTAGCGTTCCGGGCAGCGGGTAGAACCAGGCAGAGAATTCCCGGCTAGCAGCTTCCCTGTGGCGGGGAAGTGCAAACGTACACGTTTTCGGCCGAAAACGCGTTTTCCGGCGAAAACGCACACCACGGCTCTTTCTGAGAAAAAGCAAGCACGGAGGACGAGAACCGCTTTTCCGGGCAGCGGGTAGAACCAGGCAGAGAATTCCCGGCTAGCAGCTTCCCTGTGGCGGGGAAGTGCAAACGTACACGTTTTCGGCCGAAAACGCGTTTTCCGGCGAAAACGCACACCACGGCTCTTTCTGAGAAAAAGCAAGCACGGAGGACGAGAACCGCTTTTGCCCTGCGTAGCGTTCCGGGCAGCGGGTAGAACCAGGCAGAGAATTCCCGGCTAGCAGCTTCCCTGTGGCGGGGAAGTGCAAACGTACACGTTTTCGGCCGAAAACGCGTTTTCCGGCGAAAACGCACACCACGGCTCTTTCTGAGAAAAAGCAAGCACGGAGGACGAGAACCGCTTTTGCCCTGCGTAGCGTTCCGGGCAGCGGGTAGAACCAGGCAGAGAATTCCCGGCTAGCAGCTTCCCTGTGGCGGGGAAGTGCAAACGTACACGTTTTCGGCCGAAAACGCGTTTTCCGGCGAAAACGCACACCACGGCTCTTTCTGAGAAAAAGCAAGCACGGAGGACGAGAACCGCTTTTGCCCTGCGTAGCGTTCCGGGCAGCGGGTAGAACCAGGCAGAGAATTCCCGGCTAGCAGCTTCCCTGTGGCGGGGAAGTGCAAACGTACACGTTTTCGGCCGAAAACGCGTTTTCCGGCGAAAACGCACACCACGGCTCTTTCTGAGAAAAAGCAAGCACGGAGGACGAGAACCGCTTTTGCCCTGCGTAGCGTTCCGGGCAGCGGGTAGAACCAGGCAGAGAATTCCCGGCTAGCAGCTTCCCTGTGGCGGGGAAGTGCAAACGTACACGTTTTCGGCCGAAAACGCGTTTTCCGGCGAAAACGCACACCACGGCTCTTTCTGAGAAAAAGCAAGCACGGAGGACGAGAACCGCTTTTGCCCTGCGTAGCGTTCCGGGCAGCGGGTAGAACCAGGCAGAGAATTCCCGGCTAGCAGCTTCCCTGTGGCGGGGAAGTGCAAACGTACACGTTTTCGGCCGAAAACGCGTTTTCCGGCGAAAACGCACACCACGGCTCTTTCTGAGAAAAAGCAAGCACGGAGGACGAGAACCGCTTTTGCCCTGCGTAGCGTTCCGGGCAGCGGGTAGAACCAGGCAGAGAATTCCCGGCTAGCAGCTTCCCTGTGGCGGGGAAGTGCAAACGTACACGTTTTCGGCCGAAAACGCGTTTTCCGGCGAAAACGCACACCACGGCTCTTTCTGAGAAAAAGCAAGCACGGAGGACGAGAACCGCTTTTGCCCTGCGTAGCGTTCCGGGCAGCGGGTAGAACCAGGCAGAGAATTCCCGGCTAGCAGCTTCCCTGTGGCGGGGAAGTGCAAACGTACACGTTTTCGGCCGAAAACGCGTTTTCCGGCGAAAACGCACACCACGGCTCTTTCTGAGAAAAAGCAAGCACGGAGGACGAGAACCGCTTTTGCCCTGCGTAGCGTTCCGGGCAGCGGGTAGAACCAGGCAGAGAATTCCCGGCTAGCAGCTTCCCTGTGGCGGGGAAGTGCAAACGTACACGTTTTCGGCCGAAAACGCGTTTTCCGGCGAAAACGCACACCACGGCTCTTTCTGAGAAAAAGCAAGCACGGAGGACGAGAACCGCTTTTGCCCTGCGTAGCGTTCCGGGCAGCGGGTAGAACCAGGCAGAGAATTCCCGGCTAGCAGCTTCCCTGTGGCGGGGAAGTGCAAACGTACACGTTTTCGGCCGAAAACGCGTTTTCCGGCGAAAACGCACACCACGGCTCTTTCTGAGAAAAAGCAAGCACGGAGGACGAGAACCGCTTTTGCCCTGCGTAGCGTTCCGGGCAGCGGGTAGAACCAGGCAGAGAATTCCCGGCTAGCAGCTTCCCTGTGGCGGGGAAGTGCAAACGTACACGTTTTCGGCCGAAAACGCGTTTTCCGGCGAAAACGCACACCACGGCTCTTTCTGAGAAAAAGCAAGCACGGAGGACGAGAACCGCTTTTGCCCTGCGTAGCGTTCCGGGCAGCGGGTAGAACCAGGCAGAGAATTCCCGGCTAGCAGCTTCCCTGTGGCGGGGAAGTGCAAACGTACACGTTTTCGGCCGAAAACGCGTTTTCCGGCGAAAACGCACACCACGGCTCTTTCTGAGAAAAAGCAAGCACGGAGGACGAGAACCGCTTTTGCCCTGCGTAGCGTTCCGGGCAGCGGGTAGAACCAGGCAGAGAATTCCCGGCTAGCAGCTTCCCTGTGGCGGGGAAGTGCAAACGTACACGTTTTCGGCCGAAAACGCGTTTTCCGGCGAAAACGCACACCACGGCTCTTTCTGAGAAAAAGCAAGCACGGAGGACGAGAACCGCTTTTGCCCTGCGTAGCGTTCCGGGCAGCGGGTAGAACCAGGCAGAGAATTCCCGGCTAGCAGCTTCCCTGTGGCGGGGAAGTGCAAACGTACACGTTTTCGGCCGAAAACGCGTTTTCCGGCGAAAACGCACACCACGGCTCTTTCTGAGAAAAAGCAAGCACGGAGGACGAGAACCGCTTTTGCCCTGCGTAGCGTTCCGGGCAGCGGGTAGAACCAGGCAGAGAATTCCCGGCTAGCAGCTTCCCTGTGGCGGGGAAGTGCAAACGTACACGTTTTCGGCCGAAAACGCGTTTTCCGGCGAAAACGCACACCACGGCTCTTTCTGAGAAAAAGCAAGCACGGAGGACGAGAACCGCTTTTGCCCTGCGTAGCGTTCCGGGCAGCGGGTAGAACCAGGCAGAGAATTCCCGGCTAGCAGCTTCCCTGTGGCGGGGAAGTGCAAACGTACACGTTTTCGGCCGAAAACGCGTTTTCCGGCGAAAACGCACACCACGGCTCTTTCTGAGAAAAAGCAAGCACGGAGGACGAGAACCGCTTTTGCCCTGCGTAGCGTTCCGGGCAGCGGGTAGAACCAGGCAGAGAATTCCCGGCTAGCAGCTTCCCTGTGGCGGGGAAGTGCAAACGTACACGTTTTCGGCCGAAAACGCGTTTTCCGGCGAAAACGCACACCACGGCTCTTTCTGAGAAAAAGCAAGCACGGAGGACGAGAACCGCTTTTGCCCTGCGTAGCGTTCCGGGCAGCGGGTAGAACCAGGCAGAGAATTCCCGGCTAGCAGCTTCCCTGTGGCGGGGAAGTGCAAACGTACACGTTTTCGGCCGAAAACGCGTTTTCCGGCGAAAACGCACACCACGGCTCTTTCTGAGAAAAAGCAAGCACGGAGGACGAGAACCGCTTTTGCCCTGCGTAGCGTTCCGGGCAGCGGGTAGAACCAGGCAGAGAATTCCCGGCTAGCAGCTTCCCTGTGGCGGGGAAGTGCAAACGTACACGTTTTCGGCCGAAAACGCGTTTTCCGGCGAAAACGCACACCACGGCTCTTTCTGAGAAAAAGCAAGCACGGAGGACGAGAACCGCTTTTGCCCTGCGTAGCGTTCCGGGCAGCGGGTAGAACCAGGCAGAGAATTCCCGGCTAGCAGCTTCCCTGTGGCGGGGAAGTGCAAACGTACACGTTTTCGGCCGAAAACGCGTTTTCCGGCGAAAACGCACACCACGGCTCTTTCTGAGAAAAAGCAAGCACGGAGGACGAGAACCGCTTTTGCCCTGCGTAGCGTTCCGGGCAGCGGGTAGAACCAGGCAGAGAATTCCCGGCTAGCAGCTTCCCTGTGGCGGGGAAGTGCAAACGTACACGTTTTCGGCCGAAAACGCGTTTTCCGGCGAAAACGCACACCACGGCTCTTTCTGAGAAAAAGCAAGCACGGAGGACGAGAACCGCTTTTGCCCTGCGTAGCGTTCCGGGCAGCGGGTAGAACCAGGCAGAGAATTCCCGGCTAGCAGCTTCCCTGTGGCGGGGAAGTGCAAACGTACACGTTTTCGGCCGAAAACGCGTTTTCCGGCGAAAACGCACACCACGGCTCTTTCTGAGAAAAAGCAAGCACGGAGGACGAGAACCGCTTTTGCCCTGCGTAGCGTTCCGGGCAGCGGGTAGAACCAGGCAGAGAATTCCCGGCTAGCAGCTTCCCTGTGGCGGGGAAGTGCAAACGTACACGTTTTCGGCCGAAAACGCGTTTTCCGGCGAAAACGCACACCACGGCTCTTTCTGAGAAAAAGCAAGCACGGAGGACGAGAACCGCTTTTGCCCTGCGTAGCGTTCCGGGCAGCGGGTAGAACCAGGCAGAGAATTCCCGGCTAGCAGCTTCCCTGTGGCGGGGAAGTGCAAACGTACACGTTTTCGGCCGAAAACGCGTTTTCCGGCGAAAACGCACACCACGGCTCTTTCTGAGAAAAAGCAAGCACGGAGGACGAGAACCGCTTTTGCCCTGCGTAGCGTTCCGGGCAGCGGGTAGAACCAGGCAGAGAATTCCCGGCTAGCAGCTTCCCTGTGGCGGGGAAGTGCAAACGTACACGTTTTCGGCCGAAAACGCGTTTTCCGGCGAAAACGCACACCACGGCTCTTTCTGAGAAAAAGCAAGCACGGAGGACGAGAACCGCTTTTGCCCTGCGTAGCGTTCCGGGCAGCGGGTAGAACCAGGCAGAGAATTCCCGGCTAGCAGCTTCCCTGTGGCGGGGAAGTGCAAACGTACACGTTTTCGGCCGAAAACGCGTTTTCCGGCGAAAACGCACACCACGGCTCTTTCTGAGAAAAAGCAAGCACGGAGGACGAGAACCGCTTTTGCCCTGCGTAGCGTTCCGGGCAGCGGGTAGAACCAGGCAGAGAATTCCCGGCTAGCAGCTTCCCTGTGGCGGGGAAGTGCAAACGTACACGTTTTCGGCCGAAAACGCGTTTTCCGGCGAAAACGCACACCACGGCTCTTTCTGAGAAAAAGCAAGCACGGAGGACGAGAACCGCTTTTGCCCTGCGTAGCGTTCCGGGCAGCGGGTAGAACCAGGCAGAGAATTCCCGGCTAGCAGCTTCCCTGTGGCGGGGAAGTGCAAACGTACACGTTTTCGGCCGAAAACGCGTTTTCCGGCGAAAACGCACACCACGGCTCTTTCTGAGAAAAAGCAAGCACGGAGGACGAGAACCGCTTTTGCCCTGCGTAGCGTTCCGGGCAGCGGGTAGAACCAGGCAGAGAATTCCCGGCTAGCAGCTTCCCTGTGGCGGGGAAGTGCAAACGTACACGTTTTCGGCCCGCGTTTTCCGGCGAAAACGCACACCACGGCTCTTTCTGAGAAAAAGCAAGCACGGAGGACGAGAACCGCTTTTGCCCTGCGTAGCGTTCCGGGCAGCGGGTAGAACCAGGCAGAGAATTCCCGGCTAGCAGCTTCCCTGTGGCGGGGAAGTGCAAACGTAAACGTTTTCGGCCGAAAAAGCGTTTTCCGGCGAAAACGCACACCACGGCTCTTTCTGAGAAAAAGCAAGCACGGAGGACGAGAACCGCTTTTGCCCTGCGTAGCGTTCCGGGCAGCGGGTAGAACCAGGCAGAGAATTCCCGGCTAGCAGCTTCCCTGTGGCGGGGAAGTGCAAACGTACACGTTTTCGGCCGAAAACGCGTTGTCCGGCGAAAACGCACACCACGGCTCTTTCTGAGAAAAAGCAAGCACGGAGGACGAGAACCGCTTTTGCCCTGCGTAGCGTTCCTGGCAGCGGGTAGAACCAGGCAGAGAATTCCCGGCTAGCAGCTTCCCTGTGGCGGGGAAGTGCAAACGTCCACGTTTTCGGCCGAAAACGCGTTTTCCGGCGAAAACGCACACCACGGCTCTTTCTGAGAAAAAGCAAGCACGGAGGACGAGAACCGCTTTTGCCCTGCGTAGCGTTCCGGGCAGCGGGTAGAACCAGGCAGAGAATTCCCGGCTAGCAGCTTCCCTGTGGCGGGGAAGTGCAAACGTACACGTTTTCGGCCGAAAACGCGTTGTCCGGCGAAAACGCACACCACGGCTCTTTCTGAGAAAAAGCAAGCACGGAGGACGAGAACCGCTTTTGCCCTGCGTAGCGTTCCGGGCAGCGGGTAGAACCAGGCAGAGAATTCCCGGCTAGCAGCTTCCCTGTGGCGGGGAAGTGCAAACGTCCACGTTTTCGGCCGAAAACGCGTTTGCCGGCGAAAACGCACACCACGGCTCTTTCTGAGAAAAAGCAAGCACGGAGGACGAGAACCGCTTTTGCCCTGCGTAGCGTTCCGGGCAGCGGGTAGAACCAGGCAGAGAATTCCCGGCTAGCAGCTTCCCTGTGGCGGGGAAGTGCAAACGTCCACGTTTTCAGCCGAAAACGCGTTGTCCGGCGAAAACGCACACCACGGCTCTTTCTGAGAAAAAGCAAGCACGGAGGACGAGAACCGCTTTTGCCCTGCGTAGCGTTCCGGGCAGCGGGTAGAACCAGGCAGAGAATTCCCGGCTAGCAGCTTCCCTGTGGCGGGGAAGTGCAAACGTAAACGTTTTCGGCCGAAAAAGCGTTTTCCGGCGAAAACGCACACCACGGCTCTTTCTGAGAAAAAGCAAGCACGGAGGACGAGAACCGCTTTTGCCCTGCGTAGCGTTCCGGGCAGCGGGTAGAACCAGGCAGACAATTCCCGGCTAGCAGCTTCCCTGTGGCGGGGAAGTGCAAACGTACACGTTTTCGGCCGAAAACGCGTTTTCCGGCGAAAACGCACACCACGGCTCTTTCTGAGAAAAAGCAAGCACGGAGGACGAGAACCGCTTTTGCCCTGCGTAGCGTTCCTGGCAGCGGGTAGAACCAGGCAGAGAATTCCCGGCTAGCAGCTTCCCTGTGGCGGGGAAGTGCAAACGTACACGTTTTCGGCCGAAAACGCGTTTTCCGGCGAAAACGCACACCACGGCTCTTTGTGAGAAAAAGCAAGCACGGAGGACGAGAACCGCTTTTGCCCTGCGTAGCGTTCCGGGCAGCGGGTAGAACCAGGCAGAGAATTCCCGGCTAGCAGCTTCCCTGTGGCGGGGAAGTGCAAACGTACACGTTTTCGGCCGAAAACGCGTTGTCCGGCGAAAACGCACACCACGGCTCTTTCTGAGAAAAAGCAAGCACGGAGGACGAGAACCGCTTTTGCCCTGCGTAGCGTTCCGGGCAGCGGGTAGAACCAGGCAGAGAATTCCCGGCTAGCAGCTTCCCTGTGGCGGGGAAGTGCAAACGTCCACGTTTTCGGCCGAAAACGCGTTTGCCGGCGAAAACGCACACCACGGCTCTTTCTGAGAAAAAGCAAGCACGGAGGACGAGAACCGCTTTTGCCCTGCGTAGCGTTCCGGGCAGCGGGTAGAACCAGGCAGACAATTCCCGGCTAGCAGCTTCCCTGTGGCGGGGAAGTGCAAACGTCCACGTTTTCGGCCGAAAACGCGTTGTCCGGCGAAAACGCACACCACGGCTCTTTGTGAGAAAAAGCAAGCACGGAGGACGAGAACCGCTTTTGCCCTGCGTAGCGTTCCGGGCAGCGGGTAGAACCAGGCAGAGAATTCCCGGCTAGCAGCTTCCCTGTGGCGGGGAAGTGCAAACGTACACGTTTTGCAGCCGAAAAGGCGTTGTCCGGCGAAAACGCACACCACGGCTCTTTCTGAGAAAAAGCAAGCACGGAGGACGAGAACCGCTTTTGCCCTGCGTAGCGTTCGGGGCAGCGGGTAGAACCAGGCAGAGAATTCCCGGCTAGCAGCTTCCCTGTGGCGGGGAAGTGCAAACGTACACGTTTTCGGCCGAAAACGCGTTTTCCGGCGAAAACGCACACCACGGCTCTTTCTGAGAAAAAGCAAGCACGGAGGACGAGAACCGCTTTTGCCCTGCGTAGCGTTCCGGGCAGCGGGTAGAACCAGGCAGAGAATTCCCGGCTAGCAGCTTCCCTGTGGCGGGGAAGTGCAAACGTACACGTTTTCGGCCGAAAACGCGTTTTCTGGCGAAAACGCACACCACGGCTCTTTCTGAGAAAAAGCAAGCACGGAGGACGAGAACCGCTTTTGCCCTGCGTAGCGTTCCGGGCAGCGGGTAGAACCAGGCAGAGAATTCCCGGCTAGCAGCTTCCCTGTGGCGGGGAAGTGCAAACGTACACGTTTTCGGCCGAAAACGCGTTTTCCGGCGAAAACGCACACCACGGCTCTTTCTGAGAAAAAGCAAGCACGGAGGACGAGAACCGCTTTTGCCCTGCGTAGCGTTCCGGGCAGCGGGTAGAACCAGGCAGAGAATTCCGGGCTAGCATCTTCCCTGTGGCGGGGAAGTGCAAACGTACACGTTTTCGGCCGAAAACGCGTTTTCCGGCGAAAACGCACACCACGGCTCTTTCTGAGAAAAAGCAAGCACGGAGGACGAGAACCGCTTTTGCCCTGCGTAGCGTTCCGGACAGCGGGTAGAACCAGGCAGAGAATTCCCGGCTAGCAGCTTCCCTGTGGCGGGGAAGTGCAAACGTACACGTTTTCGGCCGAAAACGCGTTTTCCGGCGAAAACGCACACCACGGCTCTTTCTGAGAGAAAGCAAGCACGGAGGACGAGAACCGCTTTTGCCCTGCGTAGCGTTCCGGGCAGCGGGTAGAACCAGGCAGAGAATTCCCGGCTAGCAGCTTCCCTGTGGCGGGGAAGTGCAAACGTACACGTTTTCGGCCGAAAACGCGTTTTCCGGCGAAAACGCACACCACGGCTCTTTCTGAGAAAAAGCAAGCACGGAGGACGAGAACCGCTTTTGCCCTGCGTAGCGTTCCGGGCAGCGGGTAGAACCAGGCAGAGAATTCCCGGCTAGCAGCTTCCCTGTGGCGGGGAAGTGCAAACGTACACGTTTTCGGCCGAAAACGCGTTGTCCGGCGAAAACGCACACCACGGCTCTTTCTGAGAAAAAGCAAGCACGGAGGACGAGAACCGCTTTTGCCCTGCGTAGCGTTCCGGGCAGCGGGTAGAACCAGGCAGAGAATTCCCGGCTAGCAGCTTCCCTGTGGCGGGGAAGTGCAAACGTCCACATTTTCGGCCGAAAACGCGTTTTCCGGCGAAAACGCACACCACGGCTCTTTCTGAGAAAAAGCAAGCACGGAGGACGAGAACCGCTTTTGCCCTGCGTAGCGTTCCGGGCAGCGGGTAGAACCAGGCAGAGAATTCCCGGCTAGCAGCTTCCCTGTGGCGGGGAAGTGCAAACGTACACGTTTTCGGCCGAAAACGCGTTTGCCGGCGAAAACGCACACCACGGCTCTTTCTGAGAAAAAGCAAGCACGGAGGACGAGAACCGCTTTTGCCCTGCGTAGCGTTCCGGGCAGCGGGTAGAACCAGGCAGAGAATTCCCGGCTAGCAGCTTCCCTGTGGCGGGGAAGTGCAAACGTACACGTTTTCGGCCGAAAACGCGTTTTCCGGCGAAAACGCACACCACGGCTCTTTCTGAGAAAAAGCAAGCACGGAGGACGAGAACCGCTTTTGCCCTGCGTAGCGTTCCGGGCAGCGGGTAGAACCAGGCAGAGAATTCCCGGCTAGCAGCTTCCCTGTGGCGGGGAAGTGCAAACGTCCACGTTTTCTGCCGAAAACGCGTTTTCCGGCGAAAACGCACACCACGGCTCTTTCTGAGAAAAAGCAAGCACGGAGGACGAGAACCGCTTTTGCCCTGCGTAGCGTTCCGGGCAGCGGGTAGAACCAGGCAGAGAATTCCCGGCTAGCAGCTTCCCTGTGGCGGGGAAGTGCAAACGTACACGTTTTCGGCCGAAAACGCGTTTTCCGGCGAAAACGCACACCACGGCTCTTTCTGAGAAAAAGCAAGCACGGAGGACGAGAACCGCTTTTGCCCTGCGTAGCGTTCCGGGCAGCGGGTAGAACCAGGCAGAGAATTCCCGGCTAGCAGCTTCCCTGTGGCGGGGAAGTGCAAACGTACACGTTTTCGGCCGAAAACGCGTTTTCCGGCGAAAACGCACACCACGGCTCTTTCTGAGAAAAAGCAAGCACGGAGGACGAGAACCGCTTTTGCCCTGCGTAGCGTTCCGGGCAGCGGGTAGAACCAGGCAGAGAATTCCCGGCTAGCAGCTTCCCTGTGGCGGGGAAGTGCAAACGTACACGTTTTCGGCCGAAAACGCGTTTTCCGGCGAAAACGCACACCACGGCTCTTTCTGAGAAAAAGCAAGCACGGAGGACGAGAACCGCTTTTGCCCTGCGTAGCGTTCCGGGCAGCGGGTAGAACCAGGCAGAGAATTCCCGGCTAGCAGCTTCCCTGTGGCGGGGAAGTGCAAACGTACACGTTTTCGGCCGAAAACGCGTTTGCCGGCGAAAACGCACACCACGGCTCTTTCTGAGAAAAAGCAAGCACGGAGGATGAGAACCGCTTTTGCCCTGCGTAGCGTTCCGGGCAGCGGGTAGAACCAGGCAGAGAATTACCGGCTAGCAGCTTCCCTGTGGCGGGGTAGTGCAAACGTACACGTTTTCAGTGGAAAACGTGTTTTCCGGTGAAAACGCACACCACGGCTCTTTCTGAGAAAAAGCAAGCACGGAGGACGAGAACCGCTTTTGCCCTGCGTAGCGTTCCGGGCAGCGGGTAGAACCAGGCAGAGAATTCCCGGCTAGCAGCTTCCCTGTGGCGGGGAAGTGCAAACGTACACGTTTTCGGCCGAAAACGCGTTTGCCGGCGAAAACGCACACCACGGCTCTTTCTGAGAAAAAGCAAGCACGGAGGACGAGAACCGCTTTTGCCCTGCGTAGCGTTCCGGGCAGCGGGTAGAACCAGGCAGAGAATTCCCGGCTAGCAGCTTCCCTGTGGCGGGGAAGTGCAAACGTACACGTTTTCGGCCGAAAACGCGTTTTCCGGCGAAAACGCACACCACGGCTCTTTCTGAGAAAAGCAAGCACGGAGGACGAGAACCGCTTTTGCCCTGCGTAGCGTTCCGGGCAGCGGGTAGAACCAGGCAGAGAATTCCCGGCTAGCAGCTTCCCTGTGGCGGGGAAGTGCAAACGTCCACGTTTTCGGCCGAAAACGCGTTTGCCGGCGAAAACGCACACCACGGCTCTTTCTGAGAAAAAGCAAGCACGGAGGACGAGAACCGCTTTTGCCCTGCGTAGCGTTCCGGGCAGCGGGTAGAACCAGGCAGAGAATTCCCGGCTAGCAGCTTCCCTGTGGCGGGGAAGTGCAAACGTACACGTTTTCGGCCGAAAACGCGTTTGCCGGCGAAAACGCACACCACGGCTCTTTCTGAGAAAAAGCAAGCACGGAGGACGAGAACCGCTTTTGCCCTGCGTAGCGTTCCGGGCAGCGGGTAGAACCAGGCAGAGAATTCCCGGCTAGCAGCTTCCCTGTGGCGGGGAAGTGCAAACGTACACGTTTTCGGCCGAAAACGCGTTTTCTGGCGAAAACGCACACCACGGCTCTTTCTGAGAAAAAGCAAGCACGGAGGACGAGAACCGCTTTTGCCCTGTGTAGCGTTCCGGGCAGCGGGTAGAACCAGGCAGAGAATTCCCGGCTAGCAGCTTCCCTGTGGCGGGGAAGTGCAAACGTACACGTTTTCGGCCGAAAACGCGTTTCCGGCGAAAACGCACACCACGGCTCTTTCTGAGAAAAAGCAAGCACGGAGGACGAGAACCGCTTTTGCCCTGCGTAGCGTTCCGGGCAGCGGGTAGAACCAGGCAGAGAATTCCCGGCTAGCAGCTTCCCTGTGGCGGGGAAGTGCAAACGTACACGTTTTCGTCCGAAAACGCGTTTTCCGGCGAAAACGCACACCACGGCTCTTTCTGAGAAAAAGCAAGCACGGAGGACGAGAACCGCTTTTGCCCTGCGTAGCGTTCCGGGCAGCGGGTAGAACCAGGCAGAGAATTCCCGGCTAGCAGCTTCCCTGTGGCGGGGAAGTGCAAACGTCCACGTTTTCGGCCGAAAACGCGTTTTCCAGCGAAAACGCACACCACGGCTCTTTCTGAGAAAAAGCAAGCACGGAGGACGAGAACCGCTTTTGCCCTGCGTAGCGTTCCGGGCAGCGGGTAGAACCAGGCAGAGAATTCCCGGCTAGCAGCTTCCCTGTGGCGGGGAAGTGCAAACGTCCACGTTTTCGGCCGAAAACGCGTTTTCCGGCGAAAACGCACACCACGGCTCTTTCTGAGAAAAAGCAAGCACGGAGGACGAGAACCGCTTTTGCCCTGCGTAGCGTTCCGGGCAGCGGGTAGAACCAGGCAGAGAATTCCCGGCTAGCAGCTTCCCTGTGGCGGGGAAGTGCAAACGTACACGTTTTCGGCCGAAAACGCGTTTTCCGGCGAAAACGCACACCACGGCTCTTTCTGAGAAAAAGCAAGCACGGAGGACGAGAACCGCTTTTGCCCTGCGTAGCGTTCCGGGCAGCGGGTAGAACCAGGCAGAGAATTCCCGGCTAGCAGCTTCCCTGTGGCGGGGAAGTGCAAACGTACACGTTTTCGGCCGAAAACGCGTTTTCTGGCGAAAACGCACACCACGGCTCTTTCTGAGAAAAAGCAAGCACGGAGGACGAGAACCGCTTTTGCCCTGCGTAGCGTTCCGGGCAGCGGGTAGAACCAGGCAGAGAATTCCCGGCTAGCAGCTTCCCTGTGGCGGGGAAGTGCAAACGTACACGTTTTCGTCCGAAAACGCGTTTTCCGGCGAAAACGCACACCACGGCTCTTTCTGAGAAAAAGCAAGCACGGAGGACGAGAACCGCTTTTGCCCTGCGTAGCGTTCCGGGCAGCGGGTAGAACCAGGCAGAGAATTCCCGGCTAGCAGCTTCCCTGTGGCGGGGAAGTGCAAACGTACACGTTTTCGTCCGAAAACGCGTTTTCCGGCGAAAACGCACACCACGGCTCTTTCTGAGAAAAAGCAAGCACGGAGGACGAGAACCGCTTTTGCCCTGCGTAGCGTTCCGGGCAGCGGGTAGAACCAGGCAGAGAATTCCCGGCTAGCAGCTTCCCTGTGGCGGGGAAGTGCAAACGTACACGTTTTCGGCCGAAAACGCGTTTGCCGGCGAAAACGCACACCACGGCTCTTTCTGAGAAAAAGCAAGCACGGAGGACGAGAACCGCTTTTGCCCTGCGTAGCGTTCCGGGCAGCGGGTAGAACCAGGCAGAGAATTCCGGGCTAGCAGCTTCCCTGTGGCGGGGAAGTGCAAACGTCCACGTTTTCGGCCGAAAACGCGTTTTCCGGCGAAAACGCACACCACGGCTCTTTCTGAGAAAAAGCAAGCACGGAGGACGAGAACCGCTTTTGCCCTGCGTAGCGTTCCGGGCAGCGGGTAGAACCAGGCAGAGAATTCCCGGCTAGCAGCTTCCCTGTGGCGGGGAAGTGCAAACGTACACGTTTTCGGCCGAAAACGCGTTTTCCGGCGAAAACGCACACCACGGCACTTTCTGAGAAAAAGCAAGCACGGAGGACGAGAACCGCTTTTGCCCTGCGTAGCGTTCCGGGCAGCGGGTAGAACCAGGCAGAGAATTCCCGGCTAGCAGCTTCCCTGTGGCGGGGAAGTGCAAACGTACACGTTTTCGGCCGAAAACGCGTTTTCTGGCGAAAACGCACACCACGGCTCTTTCTGAGAAAAAGCAAGCACGGAGGACGAGAACCGCTTTTGCCCTGCGTAGCGTTCCGGGCAGCGGGTAGAACCAGGCAGAGAATTCCCGGCTAGCAGCTTCCCTGTGGCGGGGAAGTGCAAACGTCCACGTTTTCGGCCGAAAACGCGTTTTCCGGCGAAAACGCACACCACGGCTCTTTCTGAGAAAAAGCAAGCACGGAGGACGAGAACCGCTTTTGCCCTGCGTAGCGTTCCGGGCAGCGGGTAGAACCAGGCAGAGAATTCCCGGCTAGCAGCTTCCCTGTGGCGGGGAAGTGCAAACGTACACGTTTTCGGCCGAAAACGCGTTTTCTGGCGAAAACGCACACCACGGCTCTTTCTGAGAAAAAGCAAGCACGGAGGACGAGAACCGCTTTTGCCCTGCGTAGCGTTCCGGGCAGCGGGTAGAACCAGGCAGAGAATTCCCGGCTAGCAGCTTCCCTGTGGCGGGGAAGTGCAAACGTCCACGTTTTCGGCCGAAAACGCGTTTTCCGGCGAAAACGCACACCACGGCTCTTTCTGAGAAAAAGCAAGCACGGAGGACGAGAACCGCTTTTGCCCTGCGTAGCGTTCCGGGCAGCGGGTAGAACCAGGCAGAGAATTCCCGGCTAGCAGCTTCCCTGTGGCGGGGAAGTGCAAACGTACACGTTTTCGGCCGAAAACGCGTTTGCCGGTGAAAACGCACACCACGGCTCTTTCTGAGAAAAAGCAAGCACGGAGGACGAGAACCGCTTTTGCCCTGCGTAGCGTTCCGGGCAGCGGGTAGAACCAGGCAGAGAATTCCCGGCTAGCAGCTTCCCTGTGGCGGGGAAGTGCAAACGTACACGTTTTCGTCCGAAAACGCGTTTTCCGGCGAAAACGCACACCACGGCTCTTTCTGAGAAAAAGCAAGCACGGAGGACGAGAACCGCTTTTGCCCTGCGTAGCGTTCCGGGCAGCGGGTAGAACCAGGCAGAGAATTCCCGGCTAGCAGCTTCCCTGTGGCGGGGAAGTGCAAACGTCCACGTTTTCGGCCGAAAACGCGTTTTCCGGCGAAAACGCACACCACGGCTCTTTCTGAGAAAAAGCAAGCACGGAGGACGAGAACCGCTTTTGCCCTGCGTAGCGTTCCGGGCAGCGGGTAGAACCAGGCAGAGAATTCCCGGCTAGCAGCTTCCCTGTGGCGGGGAAGTGCAAACGTACACGTTTTCGGCCGAAAACGCGTTTTCCGGCGAAAACGCACACCACGGCTCTTTCTGAGAAAAAGCAAGCACGGAGGACGAGAACCGCTTTTGCCCTGCGTAGCGTTCCAGGCAGCGGGTAGAACCAGGCAGAGAATTCCCGGCTAGCAGCTTCCCTGTGGCGGGGAAGTGCAAACGTACACGTTTTCGGCCGAAAACGCGTTTTCCGGCGAAAACGCACACCACGGCTCTTTCTGAGAAAAAGCAAGCACGGAGGACGAGAACCGCTTTTGCCCTGCGTAGCGTTCCGGGCAGCGGGTAGAACCAGGCAGAGAATTCCCGGCTAGCAGCTTCCCTGTGGCGGGGAAGTGCAAACGTACACGTTTTCGGCCGAAAACGCGTTTTCCGGCGAAAACGCACACCACGGCTCTTTCTGAGAAAAAGCAAGCACGGAGGACGAGAACCGCTTTTGCCCTGCGTAGCGTTCCGGGCAGCGGGTAGAACCAGGCAGAGAATTCCCGGCTAGCAGCTTCCCTGTGGCGGGGAAGTGCAAACGTCCACGTTTTCGGCCGAAAACGCGTTTGCCGGCGAAAACGCACACCACGGCTCTTTCTGAGAAAAAGCAAGCACGGAGGACGAGAACCGCTTTTGCCCTGCGTAGCGTTCCGGGCAGCGGGTAGAACCAGGCAGAGAATTCCCGGCTAGCAGCTTCCCTGTGGCGGGGAAGTGCAAACGTACACGTTTTCGGCCGAAAACGCGTTTGCCGGCGAAAAAGCACACCACGGCTCTTTCTGAGAAAAAGCAAGCACGGAGGACGAGAACCGCTTTTGCCCTGCGTAGCGTTCCGGGCAGCGGGTAGAACCAGGCAGAGAATTCCCGGCTAGCAGCTTCCCTGTGGCGGGGAAGTGCAAACGTACACGTTTTCGGCCGAAAACGCGTTTGCCGGCGAAAACGCACACCACGGCTCTTTCTGAGAAAAAGCAAGCACGGAGGACGAGAACCGCTTTTGCCCTGCGTAGCGTTCCGGGCAGCGGGTAGAACCAGGCAGAGAATTCCCGGCTAGCAGCTTCCCTGTGGCGGGGAAGTGCAAACGTACACGTTTTCGGCCGAAAACGCGTTTTCCGGCGAAAACGCACACCACGGCTCTTTCTGAGAAAAAGCAAGCACGGAGGACGAGAACCGCTTTTGCCCTGCGTAGCGTTCCGGGCAGCGGGTAGAACCAGGCAGAGAATTCCCGGCTAGCAGCTTCCCTGTGGCGGGGAAGTGCAAACGTACACGTTTTCGTCCGAAAACGCGTTTTCCGGCGAAAACGCACACCACGGCTCTTTCTGAGAAAAAGCAAGCACGGAGGACGAGAACCGCTTTTGCCCTGCGTAGCGTTCCGGGCAGCGGGTAGAACCAGGCAGAGAATTCCCGGCTAGCAGCTTCCCTGTGGCGGGGAAGTGCAAACGTACACGTTTTCGTCCGAAAACGCGTTTTCCGGCGAAAACGCACACCACGGCTCTTTCTGAGAAAAAGCAAGCACGGAGGACGAGAACCGCTTTTGCCCTGCGTAGCGTTCCGGGCAGCGGGTAGAACCAGGCAGAGAATTCCCGGCTAGCAGCTTCCCTGTGGCGGGGAAGTGCAAACGTACACGTTTTCGTCCGAAAACGCGTTTTCCGGCGAAAACGCACACCACGGCTCTTTCTGAGAAAAAGCAAGCACGGAGGACGAGAACCGCTTTTGCCCTGCGTAGCGTTCCGGGCAGCGGGTAGAACCAGGCAGAGAATTCCCGGCTAGCAGCTTCCCTGTGGCGGGGAAGTGCAAACGTCCACGTTTTCGGCCGAAAACGCGTTTTCCGGCGAAAACGCACACCACGGCTCTTTCTGAGAAAAAGCAAGCACGGAGGACGAGAACCGCTTTTGCCCTGCGTAGCGTTCCGGGCAGCGGGTAGAACCAGGCAGAGAATTCCGGGCTAGCAGCTTCCCTGTGGCGGGGAAGTGCAAACGTCCACGTTTTCGGCCGAAAACGCGTTTTCCGGCGAAAACGCACACCACGGCTCTTTCTGAGAAAAAGCAAGCACGGAGGACGAGAACCGCTTTTGCCCTGCGTAGCGTTCCGGGCAGCGGGTAGAACCAGGCAGAGAATTCCCGGCTAGCAGCTTCCCTGTGGCGGGGAAGTGCAAACGTACACGTTTTCGGCCGAAAACGCGTTTTCCGGCGAAAACGCACACCACGGCACTTTCTGAGAAAAAGCAAGCACGGAGGACGAGAACCGCTTTTGCCCTGCGTAGCGTTCCGGGCAGCGGGTAGAACCAGGCAGAGAATTCCCGGCTAGCAGCTTCCCTGTGGCGGGGAAGTGCAAACGTACACGTTTTCGGCCGAAAACGCGTTTTCTGGCGAAAACGCACACCACGGCTCTTTCTGAGAAAAAGCAAGCACGGAGGACGAGAACCGCTTTTGCCCTGCGTAGCGTTCCGGGCAGCGGGTAGAACCAGGCAGAGAATTCCCGGCTAGCAGCTTCCCTGTGGCGGGGAAGTGCAAACGTCCACGTTTTCGGCCGAAAACGCGTTTTCCGGCGAAAACGCACACCACGGCTCTTTCTGAGAAAAAGCAAGCACGGAGGACGAGAACCGCTTTTGCCCTGCGTAGCGTTCCGGGCAGCGGGTAGAACCAGGCAGAGAATTCCCGGCTAGCAGCTTCCCTGTGGCGGGGAAGTGCAAACGTACACGTTTTCGGCCGAAAACGCGTTTGCCGGCGAAAACGCACACCACGGCTCTTTCTGAGAAAAAGCAAGCACCGAGGACGAGAACCGCTTTTGCCCTGCGTAGCGTTCCGGGCAGCGGGTAGAACCAGGCAGAGAATTCCCGGCTAGCAGCTTCCCTGTGGCGGGGAAGTGCAAACGTACACGTTTTCGGCCGAAAACGCGTTGTCCGGCGAAAACGCACACCACGGCTCTTTCTGAGAAAAAGCAAGCACGGAGGACGAGAACCGCTTTTGCCCTGCGTAGCGTTCCTGGCAGCGGGTAGAACCAGGCAGAGAATTCCCGGCTAGCAGCTTCCCTGTGGCGGGGAAGTGCAAACGTACACGTTTTCGGCCGAAAACGCGTTTTCCGGCGAAAACGCACACCACGGCTCTTTCTGAGAAAAAGCAAGCACGGAGGACGAGAACCGCTTTTGCCCTGCGTAGCGTTCCGGGCAGCGGGTAGAACCAGGCAGAGAATTCCCGGCTAGCAGCTTCCCTGTGGCGGGGAAGTGCAAACGTCCACATTTTCGGCCGAAAACGCGTTTGCCGGCGAAAACGCACACCACGGCTCTTTCTGAGAAAAAGCAAGCACGGAGGACGAGAACCGCTTTTGCCCTGCGTAGCGTTCCGGGCAGCGGGTAGAACCAGGCAGAGAATTCCCGGCTAGCAGCTTCCCTGTGACGGGGAAGTGCAAACGTACACGTTTTCGGCCGAAAACGCGTTGTCCGGCGAAAACGCACACCACGGCTCTTTCTGAGAAAAAGCAAGCACGGAGGACGAGAACCGCTTTTGCCCTGCGTAGCGTTCCGGGCAGCGGGTAGAACCAGGCAGAGAATTCCCGGCTAGCAGCTTCCCTGTGGCGGGGAAGTGCAAACGTCCACGTTTTCGGCCGAAAACGCGTTTGCCGGCGAAAACGCACACCACGGCTCTTTCTGAGAAAAAGCAAGCACGGAGGACGAGAACCGCTTTTGCCCTGCGTAGCGTTCCGGGCAGCGGGTAGAACCAGGCAGAGAATTCCCGGCTAGCAGCTTCCCTGTGGCGGGGAAGTGCAAACGTACACGTTTTCGGCCGAAAACGCGTTTGCCGGCGAAAACGCACACCACGGCTCTTTCTGAGAAAAAGCAAGCACGGAGGACGAGAACCGCTTTTGCCCTGCGTAGCGTTCCGGGCAGCGGGTAGAACCAGGCAGAGAATTCCCGGCTAGCAGCTTCCCTGTGGCGGGGAAGTGCAAACGTACACGTTTTCGGCCGAAAACGCGTTTTCCGGCGAAAACGCACACCACGGCTCTTTCTGAGAAAAAGCAAGCACGGAGGACGAGAACCGCTTTTGCCCTGCGTAGCGTTCCGGGCAGCGGGTAGAACCAGGCAGAGAATTCCCGGCTAGCAGCTTCCCTGTGGCGGGGAAGTGCAAACGTACACGTTTTCGGCCGAAAACGCGTTTTCCGGCGAAAACGCACACCACGGCTCTTTCTGAGAAAAAGCAAGCACGGAGGACGAGAACCGCTTTTGCCCTGCGTAGCGTTCCGGGCAGCGGGTAGAACCAGGCAGAGAATTCCCGGCTAGCAGCTTCCCTGTGGCGGGGAAGTGCAAACGTACACGTTTTCGTCCGAAAACGCGTTTTCCGGCGAAAACGCACACCACGGCTCTTTCTGAGAAAAAGCAAGCACGGAGGACGAGAACCGCTTTTGCCCTGCGTAGCGTTCCGGGCAGCGGGTAGAACCAGGCAGAGAATTCCCGGCTAGCAGCTTCCCTGTGGCGGGGAAGTGCAAACGTACACGTTTTCGTCCGAAAACGCGTTTTCCGGCGAAAACGCACACCACGGCTCTTTCTGAGAAAAAGCAAGCACGGAGGACGAGAACCGCTTTTGCCCTGCGTAGCGTTCCGGGCAGCGGGTAGAACCAGGCAGAGAATTCCCGGCTAGCAGCTTCCCTGTGGCGGGGAAGTGCAAACGTACACGTTTTCGGCCGAAAACGCGTTTTCCGGTGAAAACGCACACCACGGCTCTTTCTGAGAAAAAGCAAGCACGGAGGACGAGAACCGCTTTTGCCCTGCGTAGCGTTCCGGGCAGCGGGTAGAACCAGGCAGAGAATTCCCGGCTAGCAGCTTCCCTGTGGCGGGGAAGTGCAAACGTCCACGTTTTCGGCCGAAAACGCGTTTGCCGGCGAAAACGCACACCACGGCTCTTTCTGAGAAAAAGCAAGCACGGAGGACGAGAACCGCTTTTGCCCTGCGTAGCGTTCCGGGCAGCGGGTAGAACCAGGCAGAGAATTCCCGGCTAGCAGCTTCCCTGTGGCGGGGAAGTGCAAACGTACACGTTTTCGGCCGAAAACGCGTTTGCCGGCGAAAAAGCACACCACGGCTCTTTCTGAGAAAAAGCAAGCACGGAGGACGAGAACCGCTTTTGCCCTGCGTAGCGTTCCGGGCAGCGGGTAGAACCAGGCAGAGAATTCCCGGCTAGCAGCTTCCCTGTGGCGGGGAAGTGCAAACGTACACGTTTTCGGCCGAAAACGCGTTTGCCGGCGAAAACGCACACCACGGCTCTTTCTGAGAAAAAGCAAGCACGGAGGACGAGAACCGCTTTTGCCCTGCGTAGCGTTCCGGGCAGCGGGTAGAACCAGGCAGAGAATTCCCGGCTAGCAGCTTCCCTGTGGCGGGGAAGTGCAAACGTACACGTTTTCGGCCGAAAACGCGTTTTCCGGCGAAAACGCACACCACGGCTCTTTCTGAGAAAAAGCAAGCACGGAGGACGAGAACCGCTTTTGCCCTGCGTAGCGTTCCGGGCAGCGGGTAGAACCAGGCAGAGAATTCCCGGCTAGCAGCTTCCCTGTGGCGGGGAAGTGCAAACGTACACGTTTTCGTCCGAAAACGCGTTTTCCGGCGAAAACGCACACCACGGCTCTTTCTGAGAAAAAGCAAGCACGGAGGACGAGAACCGCTTTTGCCCTGCGTAGCGTTCCGGGCAGCGGGTAGAACCAGGCAGAGAATTCCCGGCTAGCAGCTTCCCTGTGGCGGGGAAGTGCAAACGTACACGTTTTCGTCCGAAAACGCGTTTTCCGGCGAAAACGCACACCACGGCTCTTTCTGAGAAAAAGCAAGCACGGAGGACGAGAACCGCTTTTGCCCTGCGTAGCGTTCCGGGCAGCGGGTAGAACCAGGCAGAGAATTCCCGGCTAGCAGCTTCCCTGTGGCGGGGAAGTGCAAACGTACACGTTTTCGGCCGAAAACGCGTTTTCCGGCGAAAACGCACACCACGGCTCTTTCTGAGAAAAAGCAAGCACGGAGGACGAGAACCGCTTTTGCCCTGCGTAGCGTTCCGGGCAGCGGGTAGAACCAGGCAGAGAATTCCCGGCTAGCAGCTTCCCTGTGGCGGGGAAGTGCAAACGTCCACGTTTTCGGCCGAAAACGCGTTTTCCGGCGAAAACGCACACCACGGCTCTTTCTGAGAAAAAGCAAGCACGGAGGACGAGAACCGCTTTTGCCCTGCGTAGCGTTCCGGGCAGCGGGTAGAACCAGGCAGAGAATTCCGGGCTAGCAGCTTCCCTGTGGCGGGGAAGTGCAAACGTCCACGTTTTCGGCCGAAAACGCGTTTTCCGGCGAAAACGCACACCACGGCTCTTTCTGAGAAAAAGCAAGCACGGAGGACGAGAACCGCTTTTGCCCTGCGTAGCGTTCCGGGCAGCGGGTAGAACCAGGCAGAGAATTCCCGGCTAGCAGCTTCCCTGTGGCGGGGAAGTGCAAACGTACACGTTTTCGGCCGAAAACGCGTTTTCCGGCGAAAACGCACACCACGGCACTTTCTGAGAAAAAGCAAGCACGGAGGACGAGAACCGCTTTTGCCCTGCGTAGCGTTCCGGGCAGCGGGTAGAACCAGGCAGAGAATTCCCGGCTAGCAGCTTCCCTGTGGCGGGGAAGTGCAAACGTACACGTTTTCGGCCGAAAACGCGTTTGCCGGCGAAAACGCACACCACGGCTCTTTCTGAGAAAAAGCAAGCACGGAGGACGAGAACCGCTTTTGCCCTGCGTAGCGTTCCGGGCAGCGGGTAGAACCAGGCAGAGAATTCCCGGCTAGCAGCTTCCCTGTGGCGGGGAAGTGCAAACGTACACGTTTTCGTCCGAAAACGCGTTTTCCGGCGAAAACGCACACCACGGCTCTTTCTGAGAAAAAGCAAGCACGGAGGACGAGAACCGCTTTTGCCCTGCGTAGCGTTCCGGGCAGCGGGTAGAACCAGGCAGAGAATTCCCGGCTAGCAGCTTCCCTGTGGCGGGGAAGTGCAAACGTACACGTTTTCGGCCGAAAACGCGTTTTCCGGTGAAAACGCACACCACGGCTCTTTCTGAGAAAAAGCAAGCACGGAGGACGAGAACCGCTTTTGCCCTGCGTAGCGTTCCGGGCAGCGGGTAGAACCAGGCAGAGAATTCCCGGCTAGCAGCTTCCCTGTGGCGGGGAAGTGCAAACGTCCACGTTTTCGGCCGAAAACGCGTTTTCCGGCGAAAACGCACACCACGGCTCTTTCTGAGAAAAAGCAAGCACGGAGGACGAGAACCGCTTTTGCCCTGCGTAGCGTTCCAGGCAGCGGGTAGAACCAGGCAGAGAATTCCCGGCTAGCAGCTTCCCTGTGGCGGGGAAGTGCAAACGTACACGTTTTCGGCCGAAAACGCGTTTTCCGGCGAAAACGCACACCACGGCTCTTTCTGAGAAAAAGCAAGCACGGAGGACGAGAACCGCTTTTGCCCTGCGTAGCGTTCCGGGCAGCGGGTAGAACCAGGCAGAGAATTCCCGGCTAGCAGCTTCCCTGTGGCGGGGAAGTGCAAACGTACACGTTTTCGGCCGAAAACGCGTTTTCCGGCGAAAACGCACACCACGGCTCTTTCTGAGAAAAAGCAAGCACGGAGGACGAGAACCGCTTTTGCCCTGCGTAGCGTTCCGGGCAGCGGGTAGAACCAGGCAGAGAATTCCCGGCTAGCAGCTTCCCTGTGGCGGGGAAGTGCAAACGTCCACGTTTTCGGCCGAAAACGCGTTTGCCGGCGAAAACGCACACCACGGCTCTTTCTGAGAAAAAGCAAGCACGGAGGACGAGAACCGCTTTTGCCCTGCGTAGCGTTCCGGGCAGCGGGTAGAACCAGGCAGAGAATTCCCGGCTAGCAGCTTCCCTGTGGCGGGGAAGTGCAAACGTACACGTTTTCGGCCGAAAACGCGTTTGCCGGCGAAAAAGCACACCACGGCTCTTTCTGAGAAAAAGCAAGCACGGAGGACGAGAACCGCTTTTGCCCTGCGTAGCGTTCCGGGCAGCGGGTAGAACCAGGCAGAGAATTCCCGGCTAGCAGCTTCCCTGTGGCGGGGAAGTGCAAACGTACACGTTTTCGGCCGAAAACGCGTTTGCCGGCGAAAACGCACACCACGGCTCTTTCTGAGAAAAAGCAAGCACGGAGGACGAGAACCGCTTTTGCCCTGCGTAGCGTTCCGGGCAGCGGGTAGAACCAGGCAGAGAATTCCCGGCTAGCAGCTTCCCTGTGGCGGGGAAGTGCAAACGTACACGTTTTCGGCCGAAAACGCGTTTTCCGGCGAAAACGCACACCACGGCTCTTTCTGAGAAAAAGCAAGCACGGAGGACGAGAACCGCTTTTGCCCTGCGTAGCGTTCCGGGCAGCGGGTAGAACCAGGCAGAGAATTCCCGGCTAGCAGCTTCCCTGTGGCGGGGAAGTGCAAACGTACACGTTTTCGTCCGAAAACGCGTTTGCCGGCGAAAACGCACACCACGGCTCTTTCTGAGAAAAAGCAAGCACGGAGGACGAGAACCGCTTTTGCCCTGCGTAGCGTTCCGGGCAGCGGGTAGAACCAGGCAGAGAATTCCCGGCTAGCAGCTTCCCTGTGGCGGGGAAGTGCAAACGTACACGTTTTCGTCCGAAAACGCGTTTTCCGGCGAAAACGCACACCACGGCTCTTTCTGAGAAAAAGCAAGCACGGAGGACGAGAACCGCTTTTGCCCTGCGTAGCGTTCCGGGCAGCGGGTAGAACCAGGCAGAGAATTCCCGGCTAGCAGCTTCCCTGTGGCGGGGAAGTGCAAACGTACACGTTTTCGGCCGAAAACGCGTTTTCCGGCGAAAACGCACACCACGGCTCTTTCTGAGAAAAAGCAAGCACGGAGGACGAGAACCGCTTTTGCCCTGCGTAGCGTTCCGGGCAGCGGGTAGAACCAGGCAGAGAATTCCCGGCTAGCAGCTTCCCTGTGGCGGGGAAGTGCAAACGTCCACGTTTTCGGCCGAAAACGCGTTTTCCGGCGAAAACGCACACCACGGCTCTTTCTGAGAAAAAGCAAGCACGGAGGACGAGAACCGCTTTTGCCCTGCGTAGCGTTCCGGGCAGCGGGTAGAACCAGGCAGAGAATTCCGGGCTAGCAGCTTCCCTGTGGCGGGGAAGTGCAAACGTCCACGTTTTCGGCCGAAAACGCGTTTTCCGGCGAAAACGCACACCACGGCTCTTTCTGAGAAAAAGCAAGCACGGAGGACGAGAACCGCTTTTGCCCTGCGTAGCGTTCCGGGCAGCGGGTAGAACCAGGCAGAGAATTCCCGGCTAGCAGCTTCCCTGTGGCGGGGAAGTGCAAACGTACACGTTTTCGGCCGAAAACGCGTTTTCCGGCGAAAACGCACACCACGGCACTTTCTGAGAAAAAGCAAGCACGGAGGACGAGAACCGCTTTTGCCCTGCGTAGCGTTCCGGGCAGCGGGTAGAACCAGGCAGAGAATTCCCGGCTAGCAGCTTCCCTGTGGCGGGGAAGTGCAAACGTACACGTTTTCGGCCGAAAACGCGTTTTCTGGCGAAAACGCACACCACGGCTCTTTCTGAGAAAAAGCAAGCACGGAGGACGAGAACCGCTTTTGCCCTGCGTAGCGTTCCGGGCAGCGGGTAGAACCAGGCAGAGAATTCCCGGCTAGCAGCTTCCCTGTGGCGGGGAAGTGCAAACGTCCACGTTTTCGGCCGAAAACGCGTTTTCCGGCGAAAACGCACACCACGGCTCTTTCTGAGAAAAAGCAAGCACGGAGGACGAGAACCGCTTTTGCCCTGCGTAGCGTTCCGGGCAGCGGGTAGAAACAGGCAGAGAATTCCCGGCTAGCAGCTTCCCTGTGGCGGGGAAGTGCAAACGTACACGTTTTCGGCCGAAAACGCGTTTGCCGGCGAAAACGCACACCACGGCTCTTTCTGAGAAAAAGCAAGCACCGAGGACGAGAACCGCTTTTGCCCTGCGTAGCGTTCCGGGCAGCGGGTAGAACCAGGCAGAGAATTCCCGGCTAGCAGCTTCCCTGTGGCGGGGAAGTGCAAACGTACACGTTTTCGGCCGAAAACGCGTTGTCCGGCGAAAAAGCACACCACGGCTCTTTCTGAGAAAAAGCAAGCACGGAGGACGAGAACCGCTTTTGCCCTGCGTAGCGTTCCTGGCAGCGGGTAGAACCAGGCAGAGAATTCCCGGCTAGCAGCTTCCCTGTGGCGGGGAAGTGCAAACGTCCACGTTTTCGGCCGAAAACGCGTTTTCCGGCGAAAACGCACACCACGGCTCTTTCTGAGAAAAAGCAAGCACGGAGGACGAGAACCGCTTTTGCCCTGCGTAGCGTTCCGGGCAGCGGGTAGAACCAGGCAGAGAATTCCCGGCTAGCAGCTTCCCTGTGGCGGGGAAGTGCAAACGTCCACATTTTCGGCCGAAAACGCGTTTGCCGGCGAAAACGCACACCACGGCTCTTTCTGAGAAAAAGCAAGCACGGAGGACGAGAACCGCTTTTGCCCTGCGTAGCGTTCCGGGCAGCGGGTAGAACCAGGCAGAGAATTCCCGGCTAGCAGCTTCCCTGTGACGGGGAAGTGCAAACGTACACGTTTTCGGCCGAAAACGCGTTGTCCGGCGAAAACGCACACCACGGCTCTTTCTGAGAAAAAGCAAGCACGGAGGACGAGAACCGCTTTTGCCCTGCGTAGCGTTCCGGGCAGCGGGTAGAACCAGGCAGAGAATTCCCGGCTAGCAGCTTCCCTGTGGCGGGGAAGTGCAAACGTCCACGTTTTCGGCCGAAAACGCGTTTGCCGGCGAAAACGCACACCACGGCTCTTTCTGAGAAAAAGCAAGCACGGAGGACGAGAACCGCTTTTGCCCTGCGTAGCGTTCCGGGCAGCGGGTAGAACCAGGCAGAGAATTCCCGGCTAGCAGCTTCCCTGTGGCGGGGAAGTGCAAACGTACACGTTTTCGGCCGAAAACGCGTTTGCCGGCGAAAACGCACACCACGGCTCTTTCTGAGAAAAAGCAAGCACGGAGGACGAGAACCGCTTTTGCCCTGCGTAGCGTTCCGGGCAGCGGGTAGAACCAGGCAGAGAATTCCCGGCTAGCAGCTTCCCTGTGGCGGGGAAGTGCAAACGTACACGTTTTCGGCCGAAAACGCGTTTTCCGGCGAAAACGCACACCACGGCTCTTTCTGAGAAAAAGCAAGCACGGAGGACGAGAACCGCTTTTGCCCTGCGTAGCGTTCCGGGCAGCGGGTAGAACCAGGCAGAGAATTCCCGGCTAGCAGCTTCCCTGTGGCGGGGAAGTGCAAACGTACACGTTTTCGTCCGAAAACGCGTTTTCCGGCGAAAACGCACACCACGGCTCTTTCTGAGAAAAAGCAAGCACGGAGGACGAGAACCGCTTTTGCCCTGCGTAGCGTTCCGGGCAGCGGGTAGAACCAGGCAGAGAATTCCCGGCTAGCAGCTTCCCTGTGGCGGGGAAGTGCAAACGTACACGTTTTCGTCCGAAAACGCGTTTTCCGGCGAAAACGCACACCACGGCTCTTTCTGAGAAAAAGCAAGCACGGAGGACGAGAACCGCTTTTGCCCTGCGTAGCGTTCCGGGCAGCGGGTAGAACCAGGCAGAGAATTCCCGGCTAGCAGCTTCCCTGTGGCGGGGAAGTGCAAACGTACACGTTTTCGGCCGAAAACGCGTTTTCCGGTGAAAACGCACACCACGGCTCTTTCTGAGAAAAAGCAAGCACGGAGGACGAGAACCGCTTTTGCCCTGCGTAGCGTTCCGGGCAGCGGGTAGAACCAGGCAGAGAATTCCCGGCTAGCAGCTTCCCTGTGGCGGGGAAGTGCAAACGTCCACGTTTTCGGCCGAAAACGCGTTTTCCGGCGAAAACGCACACCACGGCTCTTTCTGAGAAAAAGCAAGCACGGAGGACGAGAACCGCTTTTGCCCTGCGTAGCGTTCCGGGCAGCGGGTAGAACCAGGCAGAGAATTCCGGGCTAGCAGCTTCCCTGTGGCGGGGAAGTGCAAACGTCCACGTTTTCGGCCGAAAACGCGTTTTCCGGCGAAAACGCACACCACGGCTCTTTCTGAGAAAAAGCAAGCACGGAGGACGAGAACCGCTTTTGCCCTGCGTAGCGTTCCGGGCAGCGGGTAGAACCAGGCAGAGAATTCCCGGCTAGCAGCTTCCCTGTGGCGGGGAAGTGCAAACGTACACGTTTTCGGCCGAAAACGCGTTTGCCGGCGAAAACGCACACCACGGCTCTTTCTGAGAAAAAGCAAGCACGGAGGACGAGAACCGCTTTTGCCCTGCGTAGCGTTCCGGGCAGCGGGTAGAACCAGGCAGAGAATTCCCGGCTAGCAGCTTCCCTGTGGCGGGGAAGTGCAAACGTACACGTTTTCGGCCGAAAACGCGTTTTCCGGCGAAAACGCACACCACGGCACTTTCTGAGAAAAAGCAAGCACGGAGGACGAGAACCGCTTTTGCCCTGCGTAGCGTTCCGGGCAGCGGGTAGAACCAGGCAGAGAATTCCCGGCTAGCAGCTTCCCTGTGGCGGGGAAGTGCAAACGTACACGTTTTCGGCCGAAAACGCGTTTGCCGGCGAAAACGCACACCACGGCTCTTTCTGAGAAAAAGCAAGCACGGAGGACGAGAACCGCTTTTGCCCTGCGTAGCGTTCCGGGCAGCGGGTAGAACCAGGCAGAGAATTCCCGGCTAGCAGCTTCCCTGTGGCGGGGAAGTGCAAACGTCCACGTTTTCGGCCGAAAACGCGTTTTCCGGCGAAAACGCACACCACGGCTCTTTCTGAGAAAAAGCAAGCACGGAGGACGAGAACCGCTTTTGCCCTGCGTAGCGTTCCGGGCAGCGGGTAGAACCAGGCAGAGAATTCCCGGCTAGCAGCTTCCCTGTGGCGGGGAAGTGCAAACGTACACGTTTTCGGCCGAAAACGCGTTTGCCGGCGAAAACGCACACCACGGCTCTTTCTGAGAAAAAGCAAGCACCGAGGACGAGAACCGCTTTTGCCCTGCGTAGCGTTCCGGGCAGCGGGTAGAACCAGGCAGAGAATTCCCGGCTAGCAGCTTCCCTGTGGCGGGGAAGTGCAAACGTACACGTTTTCGGCCGAAAACGCGTTGTCCGGCGAAAAAGCACACCACGGCTCTTTCTGAGAAAAAGCAAGCACGGAGGACGAGAACCGCTTTTGCCCTGCGTAGCGTTCCTGGCAGCGGGTAGAACCAGGCAGAGAATTCCCGGCTAGCAGCTTCCCTGTGGCGGGGAAGTGCAAACGTCCACGTTTTCGGCCGAAAACGCGTTTTCCGGCGAAAACGCACACCACGGCTCTTTCTGAGAAAAAGCAAGCACGGAGGACGAGAACCGCTTTTGCCCTGCGTAGCGTTCCGGGCAGCGGGTAGAACCAGGCAGAGAATTCCCGGCTAGCAGCTTCCCTGTGGCGGGGAAGTGCAAACGTCCACATTTTCGGCCGAAAACGCGTTTGCCGGCGAAAACGCACACCACGGCTCTTTCTGAGAAAAAGCAAGCACGGAGGACGAGAACCGCTTTTGCCCTGCGTAGCGTTCCGGGCAGCGGGTAGAACCAGGCAGAGAATTCCCGGCTAGCAGCTTCCCTGTGACGGGGAAGTGCAAACGTACACGTTTTCGGCCGAAAACGCGTTGTCCGGCGAAAACGCACACCACGGCTCTTTCTGAGAAAAAGCAAGCACGGAGGACGAGAACCGCTTTTGCCCTGCGTAGCGTTCCGGGCAGCGGGTAGAACCAGGCAGAGAATTCCCGGCTAGCAGCTTCCCTGTGGCGGGGAAGTGCAAACGTCCACGTTTTCGGCCGAAAACGCGTTTGCCGGCGAAAACGCACACCACGGCTCTTTCTGAGAAAAAGCAAGCACGGAGGACGAGAACCGCTTTTGCCCTGCGTAGCGTTCCGGGCAGCGGGTAGAACCAGGCAGAGAATTCCCGGCTAGCAGCTTCCCTGTGGCGGGGAAGTGCAAACGTACACGTTTTCGGCCGAAAACGCGTTTGCCGGCGAAAACGCACACCACGGCTCTTTCTGAGAAAAAGCAAGCACGGAGGACGAGAACCGCTTTTGCCCTGCGTAGCGTTCCGGGCAGCGGGTAGAACCAGGCAGAGAATTCCCGGCTAGCAGCTTCCCTGTGGCGGGGAAGTGCAAACGTACACGTTTTCGGCCGAAAACGCGTTTTCCGGCGAAAACGCACACCACGGCTCTTTCTGAGAAAAAGCAAGCACGGAGGACGAGAACCGCTTTTGCCCTGCGTAGCGTTCCGGGCAGCGGGTAGAACCAGGCAGAGAATTCCCGGCTAGCAGCTTCCCTGTGGCGGGGAAGTGCAAACGTACACGTTTTCGTCCGAAAACGCGTTTTCCGGCGAAAACGCACACCACGGCTCTTTCTGAGAAAAAGCAAGCACGGAGGACGAGAACCGCTTTTGCCCTGCGTAGCGTTCCGGGCAGCGGGTAGAACCAGGCAGAGAATTCCCGGCTAGCAGCTTCCCTGTGGCGGGGAAGTGCAAACGTACACGTTTTCGTCCGAAAACGCGTTTTCCGGCGAAAACGCACACCACGGCTCTTTCTGAGAAAAAGCAAGCACGGAGGACGAGAACCGCTTTTGCCCTGCGTAGCGTTCCGGGCAGCGGGTAGAACCAGGCAG
The DNA here is from genome assembly GCF_965140245.1 of Athene noctua. Lineage (NCBI taxonomy): Eukaryota > Metazoa > Chordata > Aves > Strigiformes > Strigidae > Athene > Athene noctua. The sequence continues at coordinate 47,464 of NW_027437863.1, forward strand.
AGAATTCCCGGCTAGCAGCTTCCCTGTGGCGGGGAAGTGCAAACGTACACGTTTTCGGCCGAAAACGCGTTTTCCGGTGAAAACGCACACCACGGCTCTTTCTGAGAAAAAGCAAGCACGGAGGACGAGAACCGCTTTTGCCCTGCGTAGCGTTCCGGGCAGCGGGTAGAACCAGGCAGAGAATTCCCGGCTAGCAGCTTCCCTGTGGCGGGGAAGTGCAAACGTCCACGTTTTCGGCCGAAAACGCGTTTTCCGGCGAAAACGCACACCACGGCTCTTTCTGAGAAAAAGCAAGCACGGAGGACGAGAACCGCTTTTGCCCTGCGTAGCGTTCCGGGCAGCGGGTAGAACCAGGCAGAGAATTCCGGGCTAGCAGCTTCCCTGTGGCGGGGAAGTGCAAACGTCCACGTTTTCGGCCGAAAACGCGTTTTCCGGCGAAAACGCACACCACGGCTCTTTCTGAGAAAAAGCAAGCACGGAGGACGAGAACCGCTTTTGCCCTGCGTAGCGTTCCGGGCAGCGGGTAGAACCAGGCAGAGAATTCCCGGCTAGCAGCTTCCCTGTGGCGGGGAAGTGCAAACGTACACGTTTTCGGCCGAAAACGCGTTTGCCGGCGAAAACGCACACCACGGCTCTTTCTGAGAAAAAGCAAGCACGGAGGACGAGAACCGCTTTTGCCCTGCGTAGCGTTCCGGGCAGCGGGTAGAACCAGGCAGAGAATTCCCGGCTAGCAGCTTCCCTGTGGCGGGGAAGTGCAAACGTACACGTTTTCGGCCGAAAACGCGTTTTCCGGCGAAAACGCACACCACGGCTCTTTCTGAGAAAAAGCAAGCACGGAGGACGAGAACCGCTTTTGCCCTGCGTAGCGTTCCGGGCAGCGGGTAGAACCAGGCAGAGAATTCCCGGCTAGCAGCTTCCCTGTGGCGGGGAAGTGCAAACGTCCACGTTTTCGGCCGAAAACGCGTTTTCCGGCGAAAACGCACACCACGGCTCTTTCTGAGAAAAAGCAAGCACGGAGGACGAGAACCGCTTTTGCCCTGCGTAGCGTTCCGGGCAGCGGGTAGAACCAGGCAGAGAATTCCCGGCTAGCAGCTTCCCTGTGGCGGGGAAGTGCAAACGTACACGTTTTCGGCCGAAAACGCGTTTTCCGGCGAAAACGCACACCACGGCTCTTTCTGAGAAAAAGCAAGCACGGAGGACGAGAACCGCTTTTGCCCTGCGTAGCGTTCCAGGCAGCGGGTAGAACCAGGCAGAGAATTCCCGGCTAGCAGCTTCCCTGTGGCGGGGAAGTGCAAACGTACACGTTTTCGGCCGAAAACGCGTTTTCCGGCGAAAACGCACACCACGGCTCTTTCTGAGAAAAAGCAAGCACGGAGGACGAGAACCGCTTTTGCCCTGCGTAGCGTTCCGGGCAGCGGGTAGAACCAGGCAGAGAATTCCCGGCTAGCAGCTTCCCTGTGGCGGGGAAGTGCAAACGTACACGTTTTCGTCCGAAAACGCGTTTTCCGGCGAAAACGCACACCACGGCTCTTTCTGAGAAAAAGCAAGCACGGAGGACGAGAACCGCTTTTGCCCTGCGTAGCGTTCCGGGCAGCGGGTAGAACCAGGCAGAGAATTCCCGGCTAGCAGCTTCCCTGTGGCGGGGAAGTGCAAACGTACACGTTTTCGGCCGAAAACGCGTTTTCCGGCGAAAACGCACACCACGGCTCTTTCTGAGAAAAAGCAAGCACGGAGGACGAGAACCGCTTTTGCCCTGCGTAGCGTTCCGGGCAGCGGGTAGAACCAGGCAGAGAATTCCCGGCTAGCAGCTTCCCTGTGGCGGGGAAGTGCAAACGTCCACGTTTTCGGCCGAAAACGCGTTTTCCGGCGAAAACGCACACCACGGCTCTTTCTGAGAAAAAGCAAGCACGGAGGACGAGAACCGCTTTTGCCCTGCGTAGCGTTCCGGGCAGCGGGTAGAACCAGGCAGAGAATTCCCGGCTAGCAGCTTCCCTGTGGCGGGGAAGTGCAAACGTACACGTTTTCGGCCGAAAACGCGTTTTCCGGCGAAAACGCACACCACGGCTCTTTCTGAGAAAAAGCAAGCACGGAGGACGAGAACCGCTTTTGCCCTGCGTAGCGTTCCGGGCAGCGGGTAGAACCAGGCAGAGAATTCCCGGCTAGCAGCTTCCCTGTGGCGGGGAAGTGCAAACGTACACGTTTTCGGCCGAAAACGCGTTTTCCGGCGAAAACGCACACCACGGCACTTTCTGAGAAAAAGCAAGCACGGAGGACGAGAACCGCTTTTGCCCTGCGTAGCGTTCCGGGCAGCGGGTAGAACCAGGCAGAGAATTCCCGGCTAGCAGCTTCCCTGTGGCGGGGAAGTGCAAACGTACACGTTTTCGGCCGAAAACGCGTTTTCTGGCGAAAACGCACACCACGGCTCTTTCTGAGAAAAAGCAAGCACGGAGGACGAGAACCGCTTTTGCCCTGCGTAGCGTTCCGGGCAGCGGGTAGAACCAGGCAGAGAATTCCCGGCTAGCAGCTTCCCTGTGGCGGGGAAGTGCAAACGTCCACGTTTTCGGCCGAAAACGCGTTTTCCGGCGAAAACGCACACCACGGCTCTTTCTGAGAAAAAGCAAGCACGGAGGACGAGAACCGCTTTTGCCCTGCGTAGCGTTCCGGGCAGCGGGTAGAACCAGGCAGAGAATTCCCGGCTAGCAGCTTCCCTGTGGCGGGGAAGTGCAAACGTACACGTTTTCGGCCGAAAACGCGTTTGCCGGCGAAAACGCACACCACGGCTCTTTCTGAGAAAAAGCAAGCACCGAGGACGAGAACCGCTTTTGCCCTGCGTAGCGTTCCGGGCAGCGGGTAGAACCAGGCAGAGAATTCCCGGCTAGCAGCTTCCCTGTGGCGGGGAAGTGCAAACGTACACGTTTTCGGCCGAAAACGCGTTGTCCGGCGAAAACGCACACCACGGCTCTTTCTGAGAAAAAGCAAGCACGGAGGACGAGAACCGCTTTTGCCCTGCGTAGCGTTCCTGGCAGCGGGTAGAACCAGGCAGAGAATTCCCGGCTAGCAGCTTCCCTGTGGCGGGGAAGTGCAAACGTACACGTTTTCGGCCGAAAACGCGTTTTCCGGCGAAAACGCACACCACGGCTCTTTCTGAGAAAAAGCAAGCACGGAGGACGAGAACCGCTTTTGCCCTGCGTAGCGTTCCGGGCAGCGGGTAGAACCAGGCAGAGAATTCCCGGCTAGCAGCTTCCCTGTGGCGGGGAAGTGCAAACGTCCACATTTTCGGCCGAAAACGCGTTTGCCGGCGAAAACGCACACCACGGCTCTTTCTGAGAAAAAGCAAGCACGGAGGACGAGAACCGCTTTTGCCCTGCGTAGCGTTCCGGGCAGCGGGTAGAACCAGGCAGAGAATTCCCGGCTAGCAGCTTCCCTGTGACGGGGAAGTGCAAACGTACACGTTTTCGGCCGAAAACGCGTTGTCCGGCGAAAACGCACACCACGGCTCTTTCTGAGAAAAAGCAAGCACGGAGGACGAGAACCGCTTTTGCCCTGCGTAGCGTTCCGGGCAGCGGGTAGAACCAGGCAGAGAATTCCCGGCTAGCAGCTTCCCTGTGGCGGGGAAGTGCAAACGTCCACGTTTTCGGCCGAAAACGCGTTTGCCGGCGAAAACGCACACCACGGCTCTTTCTGAGAAAAAGCAAGCACGGAGGACGAGAACCGCTTTTGCCCTGCGTAGCGTTCCGGGCAGCGGGTAGAACCAGGCAGAGAATTCCCGGCTAGCAGCTTCCCTGTGGCGGGGAAGTGCAAACGTACACGTTTTCGTCCGAAAACGCGTTTTCCGGCGAAAACGCACACCACGGCTCTTTCTGAGAAAAAGCAAGCACGGAGGACGAGAACCGCTTTTGCCCTGCGTAGCGTTCCGGGCAGCGGGTAGAACCAGGCAGAGAATTCCCGGCTAGCAGCTTCCCTGTGGCGGGGAAGTGCAAACGTACACGTTTTCGGCCGAAAACGCGTTTTCCGGCGAAAACGCACACCACGGCTCTTTCTGAGAAAAAGCAAGCACGGAGGACGAGAACCGCTTTTGCCCTGCGTAGCGTTCCGGGCAGCGGGTAGAACCAGGCAGAGAATTCCCGGCTAGCAGCTTCCCTGTGGCGGGGAAGTGCAAACGTCCACGTTTTCGGCCGAAAACGCGTTTTCCGGCGAAAACGCACACCACGGCTCTTTCTGAGAAAAAGCAAGCACGGAGGACGAGAACCGCTTTTGCCCTGCGTAGCGTTCCGGGCAGCGGGTAGAACCAGGCAGAGAATTCCCGGCTAGCAGCTTCCCTGTGGCGGGGAAGTGCAAACGTACACGTTTTCGGCCGAAAACGCGTTTTCCGGCGAAAACGCACACCACGGCTCTTTCTGAGAAAAAGCAAGCACGGAGGACGAGAACCGCTTTTGCCCTGCGTAGCGTTCCGGGCAGCGGGTAGAACCAGGCAGAGAATTCCCGGCTAGCAGCTTCCCTGTGGCGGGGAAGTGCAAACGTACACGTTTTCGGCCGAAAACGCGTTTTCCGGCGAAAACGCACACCACGGCACTTTCTGAGAAAAAGCAAGCACGGAGGACGAGAACCGCTTTTGCCCTGCGTAGCGTTCCGGGCAGCGGGTAGAACCAGGCAGAGAATTCCCGGCTAGCAGCTTCCCTGTGGCGGGGAAGTGCAAACGTACACGTTTTCGGCCGAAAACGCGTTTTCTGGCGAAAACGCACACCACGGCTCTTTCTGAGAAAAAGCAAGCACGGAGGACGAGAACCGCTTTTGCCCTGCGTAGCGTTCCGGGCAGCGGGTAGAACCAGGCAGAGAATTCCCGGCTAGCAGCTTCCCTGTGGCGGGGAAGTGCAAACGTCCACGTTTTCGGCCGAAAACGCGTTTTCCGGCGAAAACGCACACCACGGCTCTTTCTGAGAAAAAGCAAGCACGGAGGACGAGAACCGCTTTTGCCCTGCGTAGCGTTCCGGGCAGCGGGTAGAACCAGGCAGAGAATTCCCGGCTAGCAGCTTCCCTGTGGCGGGGAAGTGCAAACGTACACGTTTTCGGCCGAAAACGCGTTTTCCGGCGAAAACGCACACCACGGCTCTTTCTGAGAAAAAGCAAGCACGGAGGACGAGAACCGCTTTTGCCCTGCGTAGCGTTCCGGGCAGCGGGTAGAACCAGGCAGAGAATTCCCGGCTAGCAGCTTCCCTGTGGCGGGGAAGTGCAAACGTACACGTTTTCGGCCGAAAACGCGTTGTCCGGCGAAAACGCACACCACGGCTCTTTCTGAGAAAAAGCAAGCACGGAGGACGAGAACCGCTTTTGCCCTGCGTAGCGTTCCTGGCAGCGGGTAGAACCAGGCAGAGAATTCCCGGCTAGCAGCTTCCCTGTGGCGGGGAAGTGCAAACGTCCACGTTTTCGGCCGAAAACGCGTTTTCCGGCGAAAACGCACACCACGGCTCTTTCTGAGAAAAAGCAAGCACGGAGGACGAGAACCGCTTTTGCCCTGCGTAGCGTTCCGGGCAGCGGGTAGAACCAGGCAGAGAATTCCCGGCTAGCAGCTTCCCTGTGGCGGGGAAGTGCAAACGTCCACATTTTCGGCCGAAAACGCGTTTGCCGGCGAAAACGCACACCACGGCTCTTTCTGAGAAAAAGCAAGCACGGAGGACGAGAACCGCTTTTGCCCTGCGTAGCGTTCCGGGCAGCGGGTAGAACCAGGCAGAGAATTCCCGGCTAGCAGCTTCCCTGTGACGGGGAAGTGCAAACGTACACGTTTTCGGCCGAAAACGCGTTGTCCGGCGAAAACGCACACCACGGCTCTTTCTGAGAAAAAGCAAGCACGGAGGACGAGAACCGCTTTTGCCCTGCGTAGCGTTCCGGGCAGCGGGTAGAACCAGGCAGAGAATTCCCGGCTAGCAGCTTCCCTGTGGCGGGGAAGTGCAAACGTCCACGTTTTCGGCCGAAAACGCGTTTGCCGGCGAAAACGCACACCACGGCTCTTTCTGAGAAAAAGCAAGCACGGAGGACGAGAACCGCTTTTGCCCTGCGTAGCGTTCCGGGCAGCGGGTAGAACCAGGCAGAGAATTCCCGGCTAGCAGCTTCCCTGTGGCGGGGAAGTGCAAACGTACACGTTTTCGTCCGAAAACGCGTTTTCCGGCGAAAACGCACACCACGGCTCTTTCTGAGAAAAAGCAAGCACGGAGGACGAGAACCGCTTTTGCCCTGCGTAGCGTTCCGGGCAGCGGGTAGAACCAGGCAGAGAATTCCCGGCTAGCAGCTTCCCTGTGGCGGGGAAGTGCAAACGTACACGTTTTCGGCCGAAAACGCGTTTTCCGGCGAAAACGCACACCACGGCTCTTTCTGAGAAAAAGCAAGCACGGAGGACGAGAACCGCTTTTGCCCTGCGTAGCGTTCCGGGCAGCGGGTAGAACCAGGCAGAGAATTCCCGGCTAGCAGCTTCCCTGTGGCGGGGAAGTGCAAACGTCCACGTTTTCGGCCGAAAACGCGTTTTCCGGCGAAAACGCACACCACGGCTCTTTCTGAGAAAAAGCAAGCACGGAGGACGAGAACCGCTTTTGCCCTGTGTAGCGTTCCGGGCAGCGGGTAGAACCAGGCAGAGAATTCCCGGCTAGCAGCTTCCCTGTGGCGGGGAAGTGCAAACGTACACGTTTTCGGCCGAAAACGCGTTTTCCGGCGAAAACGCACACCACGGCTCTTTCTGAGAAAAAGCAAGCACGGAGGACGAGAACCGCTTTTGCCCTGCGTAGCGTTCCGGGCAGCGGGTAGAACCAGGCAGAGAATTCCCGGCTAGCAGCTTCCCTGTGGCGGGGAAGTGCAAACGTACACGTTTTCGGCCGAAAACGCGTTTTCCGGCGAAAACGCACACCACGGCACTTTCTGAGAAAAAGCAAGCACGGAGGACGAGAACCGCTTTTGCCCTGCGTAGCGTTCCGGGCAGCGGGTAGAACCAGGCAGAGAATTCCCGGCTAGCAGCTTCCCTGTGGCGGGGAAGTGCAAACGTACACGTTTTCGGCCGAAAACGCGTTTTCTGGCGAAAACGCACACCACGGCTCTTTCTGAGAAAAAGCAAGCACGGAGGACGAGAACCGCTTTTGCCCTGCGTAGCGTTCCGGGCAGCGGGTAGAACCAGGCAGAGAATTCCCGGCTAGCAGCTTCCCTGTGGCGGGGAAGTGCAAACGTCCACGTTTTCGGCCGAAAACGCGTTTTCCGGCGAAAACGCACACCACGGCTCTTTCTGAGAAAAAGCAAGCACGGAGGACGAGAACCGCTTTTGCCCTGCGTAGCGTTCCGGGCAGCGGGTAGAACCAGGCAGAGAATTCCCGGCTAGCAGCTTCCCTGTGGCGGGGAAGTGCAAACGTACACGTTTTCGGCCGAAAACGCGTTTTCCGGCGAAAACGCACACCACGGCTCTTTCTGAGAAAAAGCAAGCACGGAGGACGAGAACCGCTTTTGCCCTGCGTAGCGTTCCGGGCAGCGGGTAGAACCAGGCAGAGAATTCCCGGCTAGCAGCTTCCCTGTGGCGGGGAAGTGCAAACGTACACGTTTTCGGCCGAAAACGCGTTGTCCGGCGAAAACGCACACCACGGCTCTTTCTGAGAAAAAGCAAGCACGGAGGACGAGAACCGCTTTTGCCCTGCGTAGCGTTCCTGGCAGCGGGTAGAACCAGGCAGAGAATTCCCGGCTAGCAGCTTCCCTGTGGCGGGGAAGTGCAAACGTCCACGTTTTCGGCCGAAAACGCGTTTTCCGGCGAAAACGCACACCACGGCTCTTTCTGAGAAAAAGCAAGCACGGAGGACGAGAACCGCTTTTGCCCTGCGTAGCGTTCCGGGCAGCGGGTAGAACCAGGCAGAGAATTCCCGGCTAGCAGCTTCCCTGTGGCGGGGAAGTGCAAACGTCCACATTTTCGGCCGAAAACGCGTTTGCCGGCGAAAACGCACACCACGGCTCTTTCTGAGAAAAAGCAAGCACGGAGGACGAGAACCGCTTTTGCCCTGCGTAGCGTTCCGGGCAGCGGGTAGAACCAGGCAGAGAATTCCCGGCTAGCAGCTTCCCTGTGACGGGGAAGTGCAAACGTACACGTTTTCGGCCGAAAACGCGTTGTCCGGCGAAAACGCACACCACGGCTCTTTCTGAGAAAAAGCAAGCACGGAGGACGAGAACCGCTTTTGCCCTGCGTAGCGTTCCGGGCAGCGGGTAGAACCAGGCAGAGAATTCCCGGCTAGCAGCTTCCCTGTGGCGGGGAAGTGCAAACGTCCACGTTTTCGGCCGAAAACGCGTTTGCCGGCGAAAACGCACACCACGGCTCTTTCTGAGAAAAAGCAAGCACGGAGGACGAGAACCGCTTTTGCCCTGCGTAGCGTTCCGGGCAGCGGGTAGAACCAGGCAGAGAATTCCCGGCTAGCAGCTTCCCTGTGGCGGGGAAGTGCAAACGTACACGTTTTCGGCCGAAAACGCGTTTGCCGGCGAAAACGCACACCACGGCTCTTTCTGAGAAAAAGCAAGCACGGAGGACGAGAACCGCTTTTGCCCTGCGTAGCGTTCCGGGCAGCGGGTAGAACCAGGCAGAGAATTCCCGGCTAGCAGCTTCCCTGTGGCGGGGAAGTGCAAACGTACACGTTTTCGGCCGAAAACGCGTTTGCCGGCGAAAACGCACACCACGGCTCTTTCTGAGAAAAAGCAAGCACGGAGGACGAGAACCGCTTTTGCCCTGCGTAGCGTTCCGGGCAGCGGGTAGAACCAGGCAGAGAATTCCCGGCTAGCAGCTTCCCTGTGGCGGGGAAGTGCAAACGTACACGTTTTCGGCCGAAAACGCGTTTTCCGGCGAAAACGCACACCACGGCTCTTTCTGAGAAAAAGCAAGCACGGAGGACGAGAACCGCTTTTGCCCTGCGTAGCGTTCCGGGCAGCGGGTAGAACCAGGCAGAGAATTCCCGGCTAGCAGCTTCCCTGTGGCGGGGAAGTGCAAACGTACACGTTTTCGTCCGAAAACGCGTTTTCCGGCGAAAACGCACACCACGGCTCTTTCTGAGAAAAAGCAAGCACGGAGGACGAGAACCGCTTTTGCCCTGCGTAGCGTTCCGGGCAGCGGGTAGAACCAGGCAGAGAATTCCCGGCTAGCAGCTTCCCTGTGGCGGGGAAGTGCAAACGTACACGTTTTCGTCCGAAAACGCGTTTTCCGGCGAAAACGCACACCACGGCTCTTTCTGAGAAAAAGCAAGCACGGAGGACGAGAACCGCTTTTGCCCTGCGTAGCGTTCCGGGCAGCGGGTAGAACCAGGCAGAGAATTCCCGGCTAGCAGCTTCCCTGTGGCGGGGAAGTGCAAACGTACACGTTTTCGGCCGAAAACGCGTTTTCCGGTGAAAACGCACACCACGGCTCTTTCTGAGAAAAAGCAAGCACGGAGGACGAGAACCGCTTTTGCCCTGCGTAGCGTTCCGGGCAGCGGGTAGAACCAGGCAGAGAATTCCCGGCTAGCAGCTTCCCTGTGGCGGGGAAGTGCAAACGTCCACGTTTTCGGCCGAAAACGCGTTTTCCGGCGAAAACGCACACCACGGCTCTTTCTGAGAAAAAGCAAGCACGGAGGACGAGAACCGCTTTTGCCCTGCGTAGCGTTCCGGGCAGCGGGTAGAACCAGGCAGAGAATTCCGGGCTAGCAGCTTCCCTGTGGCGGGGAAGTGCAAACGTCCACGTTTTCGGCCGAAAACGCGTTTTCCGGCGAAAACGCACACCACGGCTCTTTCTGAGAAAAAGCAAGCACGGAGGACGAGAACCGCTTTTGCCCTGCGTAGCGTTCCGGGCAGCGGGTAGAACCAGGCAGAGAATTCCCGGCTAGCAGCTTCCCTGTGGCGGGGAAGTGCAAACGTACACGTTTTCGGCCGAAAACGCGTTTTCCGGCGAAAACGCACACCACGGCACTTTCTGAGAAAAAGCAAGCACGGAGGACGAGAACCGCTTTTGCCCTGCGTAGCGTTCCGGGCAGCGGGTAGAACCAGGCAGAGAATTCCCGGCTAGCAGCTTCCCTGTGGCGGGGAAGTGCAAACGTACACGTTTTCGGCCGAAAACGCGTTGTCCGGCGAAAACGCACACCACGGCTCTTTCTGAGAAAAAGCAAGCACGGAGGACGAGAACCGCTTTTGCCCTGCGTAGCGTTCCGGGCAGCGGGTAGAACCAGGCAGAGAATTCCCGGCTAGCAGCTTCCCTGTGGCGGGGAAGTGCAAACGTACACGTTTTCGGCCGAAAACGCGTTTTCCGGCGAAAACGCACACCACGGCTCTTTCTGAGAAAAAGCAAGCACGGAGGACGAGAACCGCTTTTGCCCTGCGTAGCGTTCCGGGCAGCGGGTAGAACCAGGCAGAGAATTCCCGGCTAGCAGCTTCCCTGTGGCGGGGAAGTGCAAACGTACACGTTTTCGGCCGAAAACGCGTTTTCCGGCGAAAACGCACACCACGGCTCTTTCTGAGAAAAAGCAAGCACGGAGGACGAGAACCGCTTTTGCCCTGCGTAGCGTTCCGGGCAGCGGGTAGAACCAGGCAGAGAATTCCCGGCTAGCAGCTTCCCTGTGGCGGGGAAGTGCAAACGTACACGTTTTCGTCCGAAAACGCGTTTTCCGGCGAAAACGCACACCACGGCTCTTTCTGAGAAAAAGCAAGCACGGAGGACGAGAACCGCTTTTGCCCTGCGTAGCGTTCCGGGCAGCGGGTAGAACCAGGCAGAGAATTCCCGGCTAGCAGCTTCCCTGTGGCGGGGAAGTGCAAACGTACACGTTTTCGTCCGAAAACGCGTTTTCCGGCGAAAACGCACACCACGGCTCTTTCTGAGAAAAAGCAAGCACGGAGGACGAGAACCGCTTTTGCCCTGCGTAGCGTTCCGGGCAGCGGGTAGAACCAGGCAGAGAATTCCCGGCTAGCAGCTTCCCTGTGGCGGGGAAGTGCAAACGTACACGTTTTCGGCCGAAAACGCGTTTTCCGGCGAAAACGCACACCACGGCTCTTTCTGAGAAAAAGCAAGCACGGAGGACGAGAACCGCTTTTGCCCTGCGTAGCGTTCCGGGCAGCGGGTAGAACCAGGCAGAGAATTCCGGGCTAGCAGCTTCCCTGTGGCGGGGAAGTGCAAACGTCCACGTTTTCGGCCGAAAACGCGTTTTCCGGCGAAAACGCACACCACGGCTCTTTCTGAGAAAAAGCAAGCACGGAGGACGAGAACCGCTTTTGCCCTGCGTAGCGTTCCGGGCAGCGGGTAGAACCAGGCAGAGAATTCCCGGCTAGCAGCTTCCCTGTGGCGGGGAAGTGCAAACGTACACGTTTTCGGCCGAAAACGCGTTTTCCGGCGAAAACGCACACCACGGCACTTTCTGAGAAAAAGCAAGCACGGAGGACGAGAACCGCTTTTGCCCTGCGTAGCGTTCCGGGCAGCGGGTAGAACCAGGCAGAGAATTCCCGGCTAGCAGCTTCCCTGTGGCGGGGAAGTGCAAACGTACACGTTTTCGGCCGAAAACGCGTTTTCCGGCGAAAACGCACACCACGGCTCTTTCTGAGAAAAAGCAAGCACGGAGGACGAGAACCGCTTTTGCCCTGCGTAGCGTTCCGGGCAGCGGGTAGAACCAGGCAGAGAATTCCCGGCTAGCAGCTTCCCTGTGGCGGGGAAGTGCAAACGTCCACGTTTTCGGCCGAAAACGCGTTTTCCGGCGAAAACGCACACCACGGCTCTTTCTGAGAAAAAGCAAGCACGGAGGACGAGAACCGCTTTTGCCCTGCGTAGCGTTCCGGGCAGCGGGTAGAACCAGGCAGAGAATTCCCGGCTAGCAGCTTCCCTGTGGCGGGGAAGTGCAAACGTACACGTTTTCGGCCGAAAATGCGTTTTCCGGCGAAAACGCACACCACGGCTCTTTCTGAGAAAAAGCAAGCACGGAGGACGAGAACCGCTTTTGCCCTGCGTAGCGTTCCGGGCAGCGGGTAGAACCAGGCAGAGAATTCCCGGCTAGCAGCTTCCCTGTGGCGGGGAAGTGCAAACGTACACGTTTTCGTCCGAAAACGCGTTGTCCGGCGAAAACGCACACCACGGCTCTTTCTGAGAAAAAGCAAGCACGGAGGACGAGAACCGCTTTTGCCCTGCGTAGCGTTCCGGGCAGCGGGTAGAACCAGGCAGAGAATTCCCGGCTAGCAGCTTCCCTGTGGCGGGGAAGTGCAAACGTACACGTTTTCGTCCGAAAACGCGTTTTCCGGCGAAAACGCACACCACGGCTCTTTCTGAGAAAAAGCAAGCACGGAGGACGAGAACCGCTTTTGCCCTGCGTAGCGTTCCGGGCAGCGGGTAGAACCAGGCAGAGAATTCCCGGCTAGCAGCTTCCCTGTGGCGGGGAAGTGCAAACGTACACGTTTTCGGCCGAAAACGCGTTTTCCGGCGAAAACGCACACCACGGCTCTTTCTGAGAAAAAGCAAGCACGGAGGACGAGAACCGCTTTTGCCCTGCGTAGCGTTCCGGGCAGCGGGTAGAACCAGGCAGAGAATTCCCGGCTAGCAGCTTCCCTGTGGCGGGGAAGTGCAAACGTACACGTTTTCGGCCGAAAACGCGTTTTCCGGCGAAAACGCACACCACGGCTCTTTCTGAGAAAAAGCAAGCACGGAGGACGAGAACCGCTTTTGCCCTGCGTAGCGTTCCGGGCAGCGGGTAGAACCAGGCAGAGAATTCCCGGCTAGCAGCTTCCCTGTGGCGGGGAAGTGCAAACGTACACGTTTTCGGCCGAAAACGCGTTGTCCGGCGAAAACGCACACCACGGCTCTTTCTGAGAAAAAGCAAGCACGGAGGACGAGAACCGCTTTTGCCCTGCGTAGCGTTCCGGGCAGCGGGTAGAACCAGGCAGAGAATTCCCGGCTAGCAGCTTCCCTGTGGCGGGGAAGTGCAAACGTACACGTTTTCGGCCGAAAACGCGTTTTCCGGCGAAAACGCACACCACGGCTCTTTCTGAGAAAAAGCAAGCACGGAGGACGAGAACCGCTTTTGCCCTGCGTAGCGTTCCGGGCAGCGGGTAGAACCAGGCAGAGAATTCCCGGCTAGCAGCTTCCCTGTGGCGGGGAAGTGCAAACGTACACGTTTTCGGCCGAAAACGCGTTTTCCGGCGAAAACGCACACCACGGCTCTTTCTGAGAAAAAGCAAGCACGGAGGACGAGAACCGCTTTTGCCCTGCGTAGCGTTCCGGGCAGCGGGTAGAACCAGGCAGAGAATTCCCGGCTAGCAGCTTCCATGTGGCGGTGAAGTGCAAACGTACACGTTTTCGGCCGAAAACGCGTTGTCCGGCGAAAACGCACACCACGGCTCTTTCTGAGAAAAAGCAAGCACGGAGGACGAGAACCGCTTTTGCCCTGCGTAGCGTTCCTGGCAGCGGGTAGAAGCAGGCAGAGAATTCCCGGCTAGCAGCTTCCCTGTGGCGGGGAAGTGCAAACGTCCACGTTTTCGGCCGAAAACGCGTTTTCCGGCGAAAACGCACACCACGGCTCTTTCTGAGAAAAAGCAAGCACGGAGGACGAGAACCGCTTTTGCCCTGCGTAGCGTTCCGGGCAGCGGGTAGAACCAGGCAGAGAATTCCCGGCTAGCAGCTTCCCTGTGGCGGGGAAGTGCAAACGTCCACATTTTCGGCCGAAAACGCGTTTGCCGGCGAAAACGCACACCACGGCTCTTTCTGAGAAAAAGCAAGCACGGAGGACGAGAACCGCTTTTGCCCTGCGTAGCGTTCCGGGCAGCGGGTAGAACCAGGCAGAGAATTCCCGGCTAGCAGCTTCCCTGTGGCGGGGAAGTGCAAACGTACACGTTTTCGGCCGAAAACGCGTTTTCTGGCAAAAACGCACACCACGGCTCTTTCTGAGTAAAAGCAAGCACGGAGGACGAGAACCGCTTTTGCCCTGCGTAGCGTTCCGGGCAGCGGGTAGAACCAGGCAGAGAATTCCCGGCTAGCAGCTTCCCTGTGGCGGGGAAGTGCAAACGTACACGTTTTCGGCCGAAAACGCGTTTTCCGGCGAAAACGCACACCACGGCTCTTTCTGAGAAAAAGCAAGCACGGAGGACGAGAACCGCTTTTGCCCTGCGTAGCGTTCCGGGCAGCGGGTAGAACCAGGCAGAGAATTCCCGGCTAGCAGCTTCCCTGTGGCGGGGAAGTGCAAACGTACACGTTTTCGGCCGAAAACGCGTTTTCCGGCGAAAACGCACACCACGGCTCTTTCTGAGAAAAAGCAAGCACGGAGGACGAGAACCGCTTTTGCCCTGCGTAGCGTTCCGGGCAGCGGGTAGAACCAGGCAGAGAATTCCCGGCTAGCAGCTTCCCTGTGGCGGGGAAGTGCAAACGTAAACGTTTTCGGCCGAAAACGCGTTTTCCGGCGAAAACGCACACCACGGCTCTTTCTGAGAAAAAGCAAGCACGGAGGACGAGAACCGCTTTTGCCCTGCGTAGCGTTCCGGGCAGCGGGTAGAACCAGGCAGAGAATTCCCGGCTAGCAGCTTCCCTGTGGCGGGGAAGTGCAAACGTACACGTTTTCGGCCGAAAACGCGTTTTCCGGCGAAAACGCACACCACGGCTCTTTCTGAGAAAAAGCAAGCACGGAGGACGAGAACCGCTTTTGCCCTGCGTAGCGTTCCTGGCAGCGGGTAGAACCAGGCAGAGAATTCCCGGCTAGCAGCTTCCCTGTGGCGGGGAAGTGCAAACGTACACGTTTTCGGCCGAAAACGCGTTTTCCGGCGAAAACGCACACCACGGCTCTTTCTGAGAAAAAGCAAGCACGGAGGACGAGAACCGCTTTTGCCCTGCGTAGCGTTCCGGGCAGCGGGTAGAACCAGGCAGAGAATTCCCGGCTAGCAGCTTCCCTGTGGTGGCGAAGTGCAAACGTACACGTTTTCGGCCGAAAATGCGTTTTCAGGCAAAAACGCACACCACGGCTCTTTCTGAGAAAAAGCAAGCACGGAGGACGAGAACCGCTTTTGCCCTGCGTAGCGTTCCGGGCAGCGGGTAGAACCAGGCAGAGAATTCCCGGCTAGCAGCTTCCCTGTGGCGGGGAAGTGCAAACGTCCACGTTTTCGGCCGAAAACGCGTTTTCCGGCGAAAACGCACACCATGGCTCTTTCTGAGAAAAAGCAAGCACGGAGGACGAGAACCGCTTTTGCCCTGCGTAGCGTTCCGGGCAGCGGGTAGAACCAGGCAGAGAATTCCCGGCTAGCAGCTTCCCTGTGGCGGGGAAGTGCAAACGTACACGTTTTGCAGCCGAAAAGGCGTTGTCCGGCGAAAACGCACACCACGGCTCTTTCTGAGAAAAAGCAAGCACGGAGGACGAGAACCGCTTTTGCCCTGCGTAGCGTTCCGGGCAGCGGGTAGAACCAGGCAGAGAATTCCCGGCTAGCAGCTTCCCTGTGGCGGGGAAGTGCAAACGTACACGTTTTCGGCCGAAAACGCGTTTTCCGGCGAAAACGCACACCACGGCTCTTTCTGAGAAAAAGCAAGCACGGAGGACGAGAACCGCTTTTGCCCTGCGTAGCGTTCCGGGCAGCGGGTAGAACCAGGCAGAGAATTCCCGGCTAGCAGCTTCCCTGTGGCGGGGAAGTGCAAACGTAAACGTTTTCGGCCGAAAACGCGTTTTCCGGCGAAAACGCACACCACGGCTCTTTCTGAGAAAAAGCAAGCACGGAGGACGAGAACCGCTTTTGCCCTGCGTAGCGTTCCGGGCAGCGGGTAGAACCAGGCAGAGAATTCCCGGCTAGCAGCTTCCCTGTGGCGGGGAAGTGCAAACGTACACGTTTTCGGCCGAAAACGCGTTTTCCGGCGAAAACGCACACCACGGCTCTTTCTGAGAAAAAGCAAGCACGGAGGACGAGAACCGCTTTTGCCCTGCGTAGCGTTCCTGGCAGCGGGTAGAACCAGGCAGAGAATTCCCGGCTAGCAGCTTCCCTGTGGCGGGGAAGTGCAAACGTACATGTTTTCGGCCGAAAACGCATTTTCCGGCGAAAACGCACACCACGGCTCTTTCTGAGAAAAAGCAAGCACGGAGGACGAGAACCGCTTTTGCCCTGCGTAGCGTTCCGGGCAGCGGGTAGAACCAGGCAGAGAATTCCCGGCTAGCAGCTTCCCTGTGGTGGCGAAGTGCAAACGTACACGTTTTCGGCCGAAAATGCGTTTTCAGGCAAAAACGCACACCACGGCTCTTTCTGAGAAAAAGCAAGCACGGAGGACGAGAACCGCTTTTGCCCTGCGTAGCGTTCCGGGCAGCGGGTAGAACCAGGCAGAGAATTCCCGGCTAGCAGCTTCCCTGTGGCGGGGAAGTGCAAACGTCCACGTTTTCGGCCGAAAACGCGTTTTCCGGCGAAAACGCACACCATGGCTCTTTCTGAGAAAAAGCAAGCACGGAGGACGAGAACCGCTTTTGCCCTGCGTAGCGTTCCGGGCAGCGGGTAGAACCAGGCAGAGAATTCCCGGCTAGCAGCTTCCCTGTGGCGGGGAAGTGCAAACGTACACGTTTTGCAGCCGAAAAGGCGTTGTCCGGCGAAAACGCACACCACGGCTCTTTCTGAGAAAAAGCAAGCACGGAGGACAAGAACCGCTTTTGCCCTGCGTAGCGTTCCGGGCAGCGGGTAGAACCAGGCAGAGAATTCCCGGCTAGCAGCTTCCCTGTGGCGGGGAAGTGCAAACGTCCACGTTTTCGGCCGAAAACGCGTTTTCCGGCGAAAACGCACACCACGGCTCTTTCTGAGAAAAAGCAAGCACGGAGGACGAGAACCGCTTTTGCCCTGCGTAGCGTTCCGGGCAGCGGGTAGAACCAGGCAGAGAATTCCCGGCTAGCAGCTTCCCTGTGGCGGGGAAGTGCAAACGTACACGTTTTCGGCCGAAAACGCGTTATCGGGCGAAAACGCACACCACGGCTCTTTCTGAGAAAAAGCAAGCACGGAGGACGAGAACCGCTTTTGCCCTGCGTAGCGTTCCGGGCAGCGGGTAGAACCAGGCAGAGAATTCCGGGCTAGCAGCTTCCCTGTGGCGGGGAAGTGCAAACGTACACGTTTTCGGCCGAAAACGCGTTTTCCGGCGAAAACGCACACCACGGCTCTTTCTGAGAAAAAGCAAGCACGGAGGACGAGAACCGCTTTTGCCCTGCGTAGCGTTCCGGGCAGCGGGTAGAACCAGGCAGAGAATTCCCGGCTAGCAGCTTCCCTGTGGCGGGGAAGTGCAAACGTCCACGTTTTCGGCCGAAAACGCGTTTGCCGGCGAAAACGCACACCACGGCTCTTTCTGAGAAAAAGCAAGCACGGAGGACGAGAACCGCTTTTGCCCTGCGTAGCGTTCCGGGCAGCGGGTAGAACCAGGCAGAGAATTCCCGGCTAGCAGCTTCCCTGTGGCGGGGAAGTGCAAACGTCCACGTTTTCGGCCGAAAACGCGTTTTCTGGCGAAAACGCACACCACGGCTCTTTCTGAGAAAAAGCAAGCACGGAGGACGAGAACCGCTTTTGCCCTGCGTAGCGTTCCGGGCAGCGGGTAGAACCAGGCAGAGAATTCCCGGCTAGCAGCTTCCCTGTGGCGGGGAAGTGCAAACGTACACGTTTTCGGCCGAAAACGCGTTTTCCGGCGAAAACGCACACCACGGCTCTTTCTGAGAAAAAGCAAGCACGGAGGACGAGAACCGCTTTTGCCCTGCGTAGCGTTCCGGGCAGCGGGTAGAACCAGGCAGAGAATTCCCGGCTAGCAGCTTCCCTGTGGCGGGGAAGTGCAAACGTACACGTTTTCGGCCGAAAACGCGTTTTCCGGCGAAAACGCACACCACGGCTCTTTCTGAGAAAAAGCAAGCACGGAGGACGAGAACCGCTTTTGCCCTGCATAGCGTTCCGGGCAGCGGGTAGAACCAGGCAGAGAATTCCCGGCTAGCAGCTTCCCTGTGGCGGGGAAGTGCAAACGTACACGTTTTCGGCCGAAAACGCGTTGTCCGGCGAAAACGCACACCACGGCTCTTTCTGAGAAAAAGCAAGCACGGAGGACGAGAACCGCTTTTGCCCTGCGTAGCGTTCCGGGCAGCGGGTAGAACCAGGCAGAGAATTCCCGGCTAGCAGCTTCCCTGTGGCGGGGAAGTGCAAACGTCCACGTTTTCGGCCGAAAACGCGTTTTCCGGCGAAAACGCACACCACGGCTCTTTCTGAGAAAAAGCAAGCACGGAGGACGAGAACCGCTTTTGCCCTGCGTAGCGTTCCGGGCAGCGGGTAGAACCAGGCAGAGAATTCCCGGCTAGCAGCTTCCCTGTGGCGGGGAAGTGCAAACGTCCACATTTTCGGCCGAAAACGCGTTTGCCGGCGAAAACGCACACCACGGCTCTTTCTGAGAAAAAGCAAGCACGGAGGACGAGAACCGCTTTTGCCCTGCGTAGCGTTCCGGGCAGCGGGTAGAACCAGGCAGAGAATTCCCGGCTAGCAGCTTCCCTGTGGCGGGGAAGTGCAAACGTACACGTTTTCGGCCGAAAACGCGTTGTCCGGCGAAAACGCACACCACGGCTCTTTCTGAGAAAAAGCAAGCACGGAGGACGAGAACCGCTTTTGCCCTGCGTAGCGTTCCGGGCAGCGGGTAGAACCAGGCAGAGAATTCCCGGCTAGCAGCTTCCCTGTGGCGGGGAAGTGCAAACGTACACGTTTTCGGCCGAAAACGCGTTTTCTGGCGAAAACGCACACCACGGCTCTTTCTGAGAAAAAGCAAGCACGGAGGACGAGAACCGCTTTTGCCCTGCGTAGCGTTCCGGGCAGCGGGTAGAACCAGGCAGAGAATTCCCGGCTAGCAGCTTCCCTGTGGCGGGGAAGTGCAAACGTACACGTTTTCGGCCGAAAACGCGTTTTCCGGCGAAAACGCACACCACGGCTCTTTCTGAGAAAAAGCAAGCACGGAGGACGAGAACCGCTTTTGCCCTGCGTAGCGTTCCGGGCAGCGGGTAGAACCAGGCAGAGAATTCCCGGCTAGCAGCTTCCCTGTGGCGGGGAAGTGCAAACGTACACGTTTTCGGCCGAAAACGCGTTTTCCGGCGAAAACGCACACCACGGCTCTTTCTGAGAAAAAGCAAGCACGGAGGACGAGAACCGCTTTTGCCCTGCGTAGCGTTCCGGGCAGCGGGTAGAACCAGGCAGAGAATTCCCGGCTAGCAGCTTCCCTGTGGCGGGGAAGTGCAAACGTAAACGTTTTCGGCCGAAAACGCGTTTTCCGGCGAAAACGCACACCACGGCTCTTTCTGAGAAAAAGCAAGCACGGAGGACGAGAACCGCTTTTGCCCTGCGTAGCGTTCCGGGCAGCGGGTAGAACCAGGCAGAGAATTCCCGGCTAGCAGCTTCCCTGTGGCGGGGAAGTGCAAACGTACACGTTTTCGGCCGAAAACGCGTTGTCCGGCGAAAACGCACACCACGGCTCTTTCTGAGAAAAAGCAAGCACGGAGGACGAGAACCGCTTTTGCCCTGCGTAGCGTTCCGGGCAGCGGGTAGAACCAGGCAGAGAATTCCCGGCTAGCAGCTTCCCTGTGGCGGGGAAGTGCAAACGTCCACGTTTTCGGCCGAAAACGCGTTTTCCGGCGAAAACGCACACCACGGCTCTTTCTGAGAAAAAGCAAGCACGGAGGACGAGAACCGCTTTTGCCCTGCGTAGCGTTCCGGGCAGCGGGTAGAACCAGGCAGAGAATTCCCGGCTAGCAGCTTCCCTGTGGCGGGGAAGTGCAAACGTCCACATTTTCGGCCGAAAACGCGTTTTCCGGCGAAAACGCACACCACGGCTCTTTCTGAGAAAAAGCAAGCACGGAGGACGAGAACCGCTTTTGCCCTGCGTAGCGTTCCGGGCAGCGGGTAGAACCAGGCAGAGAATTCCCGGCTAGCAGCTTCCCTGTGGCGGGGAAGTGCAAACGTACACGTTTTCGGCCGAAAACGCGTTGTCCGGCGAAAACGCACACCACGGCTCTTTCTGAGAAAAAGCAAGCACGGAGGACGAGAACCGCTTTTGCCCTGCGTAGCGTTCCGGGCAGCGGGTAGAACCAGGCAGAGAATTCCCGGCTAGCAGCTTCCCTGTGGCGGGGAAGTGCAAACGTACACGTTTTCGGCCGAAAACGCGTTTTCTGGCAAAAACGCACACCACGGCTCTTTCTGAGTAAAAGCAAGCACGGAGGACGAGAACCGCTTTTGCCCTGCGTAGCGTTCCGGGCAGCGGGTAGAACCAGGCAGAGAATTCCCGGCTAGCAGCTTCCCTGTGGCGGGGAAGTGCAAACGTCCACGTTTTCGGCCGAAAACGCGTTTTCCGGCGAAAACGCACACCATGGCTCTTTCTGAGAAAAAGCAAGCACGGAGGACGAGAACCGCTTTTGCCCTGCGTAGCGTTCCGGGCAGCGGGTAGAACCAGGCAGAGAATTACCGGCTAGCAGCTTCCCTGTGGCGGGGAAGTGCAAACGTACACGTTTTGCAGCCGAAAAGGCGTTGTCCGGCGAAAACGCACACCACGGCTCTTTCTGAGAAAAAGCAAGCACGGAGGACGAGAACCGCTTTTGCCCTGCGTAGCGTTCCGGGCAGCGGGTAGAACCAGGCAGAGAATTCCCGGCTAGCAGCTTCCCTGTGGCGGGGAAGTGCAAACGTACACGTTTTCGGCCGAAAACGCGTTTTCCGGCGAAAACGCACACCACGGCTCTTTCTGAGAAAAAGCAAGCACGGAGGACGAGAACCGCTTTTGCCCTGCGTAGCGTTCCGGGCAGCGGGTAGAACCAGGCAGAGAATTCCCGGCTAGCAGCTTCCCTGTGGCGGGGAAGTGCAAACGTAAACGTTTTCGGCCGAAAACGCGTTTTCCGGCGAAAACGCACACCACGGCTCTTTCTGAGAAAAAGCAAGCACGGAGGACGAGAACCGCTTTTGCCCTGCGTAGCGTTCCGGGCAGCGGGTAGAACCAGGCAGAGAATTCCCGGCTAGCAGCTTCCCTGTGGCGGGGAAGTGCAAACGTACACGTTTTCGGCCGAAAACGCGTTTTCCGGCGAAAACGCACACCACGGCTCTTTCTGAGAAAAAGCAAGCACGGAGGACGAGAACCGCTTTTGCCCTGCGTAGCGTTCCTGGCAGCGGGTAGAACCAGGCAGAGAATTCCCGGCTAGCAGCTTCCCTGTGGCGGGGAAGTGCAAACGTACACGTTTTCGGCCGAAAACGCATTTTCCGGCGAAAACGCACACCACGGCTCTTTCTGAGAAAAAGCAAGCACGGAGGACGAGAACCGCTTTTGCCCTGCGTAGCGTTCCGGGCAGCGGGTAGAACCAGGCAGAGAATTCCCGGCTAGCAGCTTCCCTGTGGTGGCGAAGTGCAAACGTACACGTTTTCGGCCGAAAATGCGTTTTCAGGCAAAAACGCACACCACGGCTCTTTCTGAGAAAAAGCAAGCACGGAGGACGAGAACCGCTTTTGCCCTGCGTAGCGTTCCGGGCAGCGGGTAGAACCAGGCAGAGAATTCCCGGCTAGCAGCTTCCCTGTGGCGGGGAAGTGCAAACGTCCACGTTTTCGGCCGAAAACGCGTTTTCCGGCGAAAACGCACACCATGGCTCTTTCTGAGAAAAAGCAAGCACGGAGGACGAGAACCGCTTTTGCCCTGCGTAGCGTTCCGGGCAGCGGGTAGAACCAGGCAGAGAATTCCCGGCTAGCAGCTTCCCTGTGGCGGGGAAGTGCAAACGTACACGTTTTGCAGCCGAAAAGGCGTTGTCCGGCGAAAACGCACACCACGGCTCTTTCTGAGAAAAAGCAAGCACGGAGGACAAGAACCGCTTTTGCCCTGCGTAGCGTTCCGGGCAGCGGGTAGAACCAGGCAGAGAATTCCCGGCTAGCAGCTTCCCTGTGGCGGGGAAGTGCAAACGTCCACGTTTTCGGCCGAAAACGCGTTTTCCGGCGAAAACGCACACCACGGCTCTTTCTGAGAAAAAGCAAGCACGGAGGACGAGAACCGCTTTTGCCCTGCGTAGCGTTCCGGGCAGCGGGTAGAACCAGGCAGAGAATTCCCGGCTAGCAGCTTCCCTGTGGCGGGGAAGTGCAAACGTACACGTTTTCGGCCGAAAACGCGTTATCGGGCGAAAACGCACACCACGGCTCTTTCTGAGAAAAAGCAAGCACGGAGGACGAGAACCGCTTTTGCCCTGCGTAGCATTCCGGGCAGCGGGTAGAACCAGGCAGAGAATTCCGGGCTAGCAGCTTCCCTGTGGCGGGGAAGTGCAAACGTACACGTTTTCGGCCGAAAACGCGTTTTCCGGCGAAAACGCACACCACGGCTCTTTCTGAGAAAAAGCAAGCACGGAGGACGAGAACCGCTTTTGCCCTGCGTAGCGTTCCGGGCAGCGGGTAGAACCAGGCAGAGAATTCCCGGCTAGCAGCTTCCCTGTGGCGGGGAAGTGCAAACGTCCACGTTTTCGGCCGAAAACGCGTTTGCCGGCGAAAACGCACACCACGGCTCTTTCTGAGAAAAAGCAAGCACGGAGGACGAGAACCGCTTTTGCCCTGCGTAGCGTTCCGGGCAGCGGGTAGAACCAGGCAGAGAATTCCCGGCTAGCAGCTTCCCTGTGGCGGGGAAGTGCAAACGTCCACGTTTTCGGCCGAAAACGCGTTTTCTGGCGAAAACGCACACCACGGCTCTTTCTGAGAAAAAGCAAGCACGGAGGACGAGAACCGCTTTTGCCCTGCGTAGCGTTCCGGGCAGCGGGTAGAACCAGGCAGAGAATTCCCGGCTAGCAGCTTCCCTGTGGCGGGGAAGTGCAAACGTACACGTTTTCGGCCGAAAACGCGTTTTCCGGCGAAAACGCACACCACGGCTCTTTCTGAGAAAAAGCAAGCACGGAGGACGAGAACCGCTTTTGCCCTGCGTAGCGTTCCGGGCAGCGGGTAGAACCAGGCAGAGAATTCCCGGCTAGCAGCTTCCCTGTGGCGGGGAAGTGCAAACGTAAACGTTTTCGGCCGAAAACGCGTTTTCCGGCGAAAACGCACACCACGGCTCTTTCTGAGAAAAAGCAAGCACGGAGGACGAGAACCGCTTTTGCCCTGCGTAGCGTTCCGGGCAGCGGGTAGAACCAGGCAGAGAATTCCCGGCTAGCAGCTTCCCTGTGGCGGGGAAGTGCAAACGTACACGTTTTCGGCCGAAAACGCGTTGTCCGGCGAAAACGCACACCACGGCTCTTTCTGAGAAAAAGCAAGCACGGAGGACGAGAACCGCTTTTGCCCTGCGTAGCGTTCCGGGCAGCGGGTAGAACCAGGCAGAGAATTCCCGGCTAGCAGCTTCCCTGTGGCGGGGAAGTGCAAACGTCCACGTTTTCGTCCGAAAACGCGTTTTCCGGCGAAAACGCACACCACGGCTCTTTCTGAGAAAAAGCAAGCACGGAGGACGAGAACCGCTTTTGCCCTGCGTAGCGTTCCGGGCAGCGGGTAGAACCAGGCAGAGAATTCCCGGCTAGCAGCTTCCCTGTGGCGGGGAAGTGCAAACGTCCACATTTTCGGCCGAAAACGCGTTTGCCGGCGAAAACGCACACCACGGCTCTTTCTGAGAAAAAGCAAGCACGGAGGACGAGAACCGCTTTTGCCCTGCGTAGCGTTCCGGGCAGCGGGTAGAACCAGGCAGAGAATTCCCGGCTAGCAGCTTCCCTGTGGCGGGGAAGTGCAAACGTACACGTTTTCGGCCGAAAACGCGTTGTCCGGCGAAAACGCACACCACGGCTCTTTCTGAGAAAAAGCAAGCACGGAGGACGAGAACCGCTTTTGCCCTGCGTAGCGTTCCGGGCAGCGGGTAGAACCAGGCAGAGAATTCCCGGCTAGCAGCTTCCCTGTGGCGGGGAAGTGCAAACGTACACGTTTTCGGCCGAAAACGCGTTTTCTGGCGAAAACGCACACCACGGCTCTTTCTGAGAAAAAGCAAGCACGGAGGACGAGAACCGCTTTTGCCCTGCGTAGCGTTCCGGGCAGCGGGTAGAACCAGGCAGAGAATTCCCGGCTAGCAGCTTCCCTGTGGCGGGGAAGTGCAAACGTCCACGTTTTCGGCCGAAAACGCGTTTTCCGGCGAAAACGCACACCACGGCTCTTTCTGAGAAAAAGCAAGCACGGAGGACGAGAACCGCTTTTGCCCTGCGTAGCGTTCCGGGCAGCGGGTAGAACCAGGCAGAGAATTCCCGGCTAGCAGCTTCCCTGTGGCGGGGAAGTGCAAACGTACACGTTTTCGGCCGAAAACGCGTTTTCCGGCGAAAACGCACACCACGGCTCTTTCTGAGAAAAAGCAAGCACGGAGGACGAGAACCGCTTTTGCCCTGCGTAGCGTTCCGGGCAGCGGGTAGAACCAGGCAGAGAATTCCCGGCTAGCAGCTTCCCTGTGGCGGGGAAGTGCAAACGTAAACGTTTTCGGCCGAAAACGCGTTTTCCGGCGAAAACGCACACCACGGCTCTTTCTGAGAAAAAGCAAGCACGGAGGACGAGAACCGCTTTTGCCCTGCGTAGCGTTCCGGGCAGCGGGTAGAACCAGGCAGAGAATTCCCGGCTAGCAGCTTCCCTGTGGCGGGGAAGTGCAAACGTACACGTTTTCGGCCGAAAACGCGTTGTCCGGCGAAAACGCACACCACGGCTCTTTCTGAGAAAAAGCAAGCACGGAGGACGAGAACCGCTTTTGCCCTGCGTAGCGTTCCGGGCAGCGGGTAGAACCAGGCAGAGAATTCCCGGCTAGCAGCTTCCCTGTGGCGGGGAAGTGCAAACGTCCACGTTTTCGGCCGAAAACGCGTTTTCCGGCGAAAACGCACACCACGGCTCTTTCTGAGAAAAAGCAAGCACGGAGGACGAGAACCGCTTTTGCCCTGCGTAGCGTTCCGGGCAGCGGGTAGAACCAGGCAGAGAATTCCCGGCTAGCAGCTTCCCTGTGGCGGGGAAGTGCAAACGTCCACATTTTCGGCCGAAAACGCGTTTGCCGGCGAAAACGCACACCACGGCTCTTTCTGAGAAAAAGCAAGCACGGAGGACGAGAACCGCTTTTGCCCTGCGTAGCGTTCCGGGCAGCGGGTAGAACCAGGCAGAGAATTCCCGGCTAGCAGCTTCCCTGTGGCGGGGAAGTGCAAACGTACACGTTTTCGGCCGAAAACGCGTTGTCCGGCGAAAACGCACACCACGGCTCTTTCTGAGAAAAAGCAAGCACGGAGGACGAGAACCGCTTTTGCCCTGCGTAGCGTTCCGGGCAGCGGGTAGAACCAGGCAGAGAATTCCCGGCTAGCAGCTTCCCTGTGGCGGGGAAGTGCAAACGTACACGTTTTCGGCCGAAAACGCGTTTTCTGGCAAAAACGCACACCACGGCTCTTTCTGAGTAAAAGCAAGCACGGAGGACGAGAACCGCTTTTGCCCTGCGTAGCGTTCCGGGCAGCGGGTAGAACCAGGCAGAGAATTCCCGGCTAGCAGCTTCCCTGTGGCGGGGAAGTGCAAACGTACACGTTTTCGGCCGAAAACGCGTTTTCCGGCGAAAACGCACACCACGGCTCTTTCTGAGAAAAAGCAAGCACGGAGGACGAGAACCGCTTTTGCCCTGCGTAGCGTTCCGGGCAGCGGGTAGAACCAGGCAGAGAATTCCCGGCTAGCAGCTTCCCTGTGGCGGGGAAGTGCAAACGTACACGTTTTCGGCCGAAAACGCGTTTTCCGGCGAAAACGCACACCACGGCTCTTTCTGAGAAAAAGCAAGCACGGAGGACGAGAACCGCTTTTGCCCTGCGTAGCGTTCCTGGCAGCGGGTAGAACCAGGCAGAGAATTCCCGGCTAGCAGCTTCCCTGTGGCGGGGAAGTGCAAACGTAAACGTTTTCGGCCGAAAACGCGTTTTCCGGCGAAAACGCACACCACGGCTCTTTCTGAGAAAAAGCAAGCACGGAGGACGAGAACCGCTTTTGCCCTGCGTAGCGTTCCGGGCAGCGGGTAGAACCAGGCAGAGAATTCCCGGCTAGCAGCTTCCCTGTGGCGGGGAAGTGCAAACGTACACGTTTTCGGCCGAAAACGCGTTTTCCGGCGAAAACGCACACCACGGCTCTTTCTGAGAAAAAGCAAGCACGGAGGACGAGAACCGCTTTTGCCCTGCGTAGCGTTCCTGGCAGCGGGTAGAACCAGGCAGAGAATTCCCGGCTAGCAGCTTCCCTGTGGCGGGGAAGTGCAAACGTACACGTTTTCGGCCGAAAACGCGTTTTCCGGCGAAAACGCACACCACGGCTCTTTCTGAGAAAAAGCAAGCACGGAGGACGAGAACCGCTTTTGCCCTGCGTAGCGTTCCGGGCAGCGGGTAGAACCAGGCAGAGAATTCCCGGCTAGCAGCTTCCCTGTGGTGGCGAAGTGCAAACGTACACGTTTTCGGCCGAAAATGCGTTTTCAGGCAAAAACGCACACCACGGCTCTTTCTGAGAAAAAGCAAGCACGGAGGACGAGAACCGCTTTTGCCCTGCGTAGCGTTCCGGGCAGCGGGTAGAACCAGGCAGAGAATTCCCGGCTAGCAGCTTCCCTGTGGCGGGGAAGTGCAAACGTCCACGTTTTCGGCCGAAAACGCGTTTTCCGGCGAAAACGCACACCATGGCTCTTTCTGAGAAAAAGCAAGCACGGAGGACGAGAACCGCTTTTGCCCTGCGTAGCGTTCCGGGCAGCGGGTAGAACCAGGCAGAGAATTCCCGGCTAGCAGCTTCCCTGTGGCGGGGAAGTGCAAACGTACACGTTTTGCAGCCGAAAAGGCGTTGTCCGGCGAAAACGCACACCACGGCTCTTTCTGAGAAAAAGCAAGCACGGAGGACGAGAACCGCTTTTGCCCTGCGTAGCGTTCCGGGCAGCGGGTAGAACCAGGCAGAGAATTCCCGGCTAGCAGCTTCCCTGTGGCGGGGAAGTGCAAACGTACACGTTTTCGGCCGAAAACGCGTTTTCCGGCGAAAACGCACACCACGGCTCTTTCTGAGAAAAAGCAAGCACGGAGGACGAGAACCGCTTTTGCCCTGCGTAGCGTTCCGGGCAGCGGGTAGAACCAGGCAGAGAATTCCCGGCTAGCAGCTTCCCTGTGGCGGGGAAGTGCAAACGTAAACGTTTTCGGCCGAAAACGCGTTTTCCGGCGAAAACGCACACCACGGCTCTTTCTGAGAAAAAGCAAGCACGGAGGACGAGAACCGCTTTTGCCCTGCGTAGCGTTCCGGGCAGCGGGTAGAACCAGGCAGAGAATTCCCGGCTAGCAGCTTCCCTGTGGCGGGGAAGTGCAAACGTACACGTTTTCGGCCGAAAACGCGTTTTCCGGCGAAAACGCACACCACGGCTCTTTCTGAGAAAAAGCAAGCACGGAGGACGAGAACCGCTTTTGCCCTGCGTAGCGTTCCTGGCAGCGGGTAGAACCAGGCAGAGAATTCCCGGCTAGCAGCTTCCCTGTGGCGGGGAAGTGCAAACGTACACGTTTTCGGCCGAAAACGCATTTTCCGGCGAAAACGCACACCACGGCTCTTTCTGAGAAAAAGCAAGCACGGAGGATGAGAACCGCTTTTGCCCTGCGTAGCGTTCCGGGCAGCGGGTAGAACCAGGCAGAGAATTCCCGGCTAGCAGCTTCCCTGTGGTGGCGAAGTGCAAACGTACACGTTTTCGGCCGAAAATGCGTTTTCAGGCAAAAACGCACACCACGGCTCTTTCTGAGAAAAAGCAAGCACGGAGGACGAGAACCGCTTTTGCCCTGCGTAGCGTTCCGGGCAGCGGGTAGAACCAGGCAGAGAATTCCCGGCTAGCAGCTTCCCTGTGGCGGGGAAGTGCAAACGTCCACGTTTTCGGCCGAAAACGCGTTTTCCGGCGAAAACGCACACCATGGCTCTTTCTGAGAAAAAGCAAGCACGGAGGACGAGAACCGCTTTTGCCCTGCGTAGCGTTCCGGGCAGCGGGTAGAACCAGGCAGAGAATTCCCGGCTAGCAGCTTCCCTGTGGCGGGGAAGTTCAAACGTACACGTTTTGCAGCCGAAAAGGCGTTGTCCGGCGAAAACGCACACCACGGCTCTTTCTGAGAAAAAGCAAGCACGGAGGACAAGAACCGCTTTTGCCCTGCGTAGCGTTCCGGGCAGCGGGTAGAACCAGGCAGAGAATTCCCGGCTAGCAGCTTCCCTGTGGCGGGGAAGTGCAAACGTCCACGTTTTCGGCCGAAAACGCGTTTTCCGGCGAAAACGCACACCACGGCTCTTTCTGAGAAAAAGCAAGCACGGAGGACGAGAACCGCTTTTGCCCTGCGTAGCGTTCCGGGCAGCGGGTAGAACCAGGCAGAGAATTCCCGGCTAGCAGCTTCCCTGTGGCGGGGAAGTGCAAACGTACACGTTTTCGGCCGAAAACGCGTTATCGGGCGAAAACGCACACCACGGCTCTTTCTGAGAAAAAGCAAGCACGGAGGACGAGAACCGCTTTTGCCCTGCGTAGCGTTCCGGGCAGCGGGTAGAACCAGGCAGAGAATTCCCGGCTAGCAGCTTCCCTGTGGCGGGGAAGTGCAAACGTACACGTTTTCGGCCGAAAACGCGTTTTCCGGCGAAAACGCACACCACGGCTCTTTCTGAGAAAAAGCAAGCACGGAGGACGAGAACCGCTTTTGCCCTGCGTAGCGTTCCGGGCAGCGGGTAGAACCAGGCAGAGAATTCCCGGCTAGCAGCTTCCCTGTGGCGGGGAAGTGCAAACGTCCACGTTTTCGGCCGAAAACGCGTTTGCCGGCGAAAACGCACACCACGGCTCTTTCTGAGAAAAAGCAAGCACGGAGGACGAGAACCGCTTTTGCCCTGCGTAGCGTTCCGGGCAGCGGGTAGAACCAGGCAGAGAATTCCCGGCTAGCAGCTTCCCTGTGGCGGGGAAGTGCAAACGTCCACGTTTTCGGCCGAAAACGCGTTTTCTGGCGAAAACGCACACCACGGCTCTTTCTGAGAAAAAGCAAGCACGGAGGACGAGAACCGCTTTTGCCCTGCGTAGCGTTCCGGGCAGCGGGTAGAACCAGGCAGAGAATTCCCGGCTAGCAGCTTCCCTGTGGCGGGGAAGTGCAAACGTACACGTTTTCGGCCGAAAACGCGTTTTCCGGCGAAAACGCACACCACGGCTCTTTCTGAGAAAAAGCAAGCACGGAGGACGAGAACCGCTTTTGCCCTGCGTAGCGTTCCGGGCAGCGGGTAGAACCAGGCAGAGAATTCCCGGCTAGCAGCTTCCCTGTGGCGGGGAAGTGCAAACGTACACGTTTTCGGCCGAAAACGCGTTTTCCGGCGAAAACGCACACCACGGCTCTTTCTGAGAAAAAGCAAGCACGGAGGACGAGAACCGCTTTTGCCCTGCATAGCGTTCCGGGCAGCGGGTAGAACCAGGCAGAGAATTCCCGGCTAGCAGCTTCCCTGTGGCGGGGAAGTGCAAACGTACACGTTTTCGGCCGAAAACGCGTTGTCCGGCGAAAACGCACACCACGGCTCTTTCTGAGAAAAAGCAAGCACGGAGGACGAGAACCGCTTTTGCCCTGCGTAGCGTTCCGGGCAGCGGGTAGAACCAGGCAGAGAATTCCCGGCTAGCAGCTTCCCTGTGGCGGGGAAGTGCAAACGTCCACGTTTTCGGCCGAAAACGCGTTTTCCGGCGAAAACGCACACCACGGCTCTTTCTGAGAAAAAGCAAGCACGGAGGACGAGAACCGCTTTTGCCCTGCGTAGCGTTCCGGGCAGCGGGTAGAACCAGGCAGAGAATTCCCGGCTAGCAGCTTCCCTGTGGCGGGGAAGTGCAAACGTACACGTTTTCGGCCGAAAACGCGTTTTCCGGCGAAAACGCACACCACGGCTCTTTCTGAGAAAAAGCAAGCACGGAGGACGAGAACCGCTTTTGCCCTGCGTAGCGTTCCGGGCAGCGGGTAGAACCAGGCAGAGAATTCCCGGCTAGCAGCTTCCCTGTGGCGGGGAAGTGCAAACGTACACGTTTTCGGCCGAAAACGCGTTGTCCGGCGAAAACGCACACCACGGCTCTTTCTGAGAAAAAGCAAGCACGGAGGACGAGAACCGCTTTTGCCCTGCGTAGCGTTCCGGGCAGCGGGTAGAACCAGGCAGAGAATTCCCGGCTAGCAGCTTCCCTGTGGCGGGGAAGTGCAAACGTACACGTTTTCGGCCGAAAACGCGTTTTCTGGCGAAAACGCACACCACGGCTCTTTCTGAGAAAAAGCAAGCACGGAGGACGAGAACCGCTTTTGCCCTGCGTAGCGTTCCGGGCAGCGGGTAGAACCAGGCAGAGAATTCCCGGCTAGCAGCTTCCCTGTGGCGGGGAAGTGCAAACGTACACGTTTTCGGCCGAAAACGCGTTTTCCGGCGAAAACGCACACCACGGCTCTTTCTGAGAAAAAGCAAGCACGGAGGACGAGAACCGCTTTTGCCCTGCGTAGCGTTCCGGGCAGCGGGTAGAACCAGGCAGAGAATTCCCGGCTAGCAGCTTCCCTGTGGCGGGGAAGTGCAAACGTACACGTTTTCGGCCGAAAACGCGTTTTCCGGCGAAAACGCACACCACGGCTCTTTCTGAGAAAAAGCAAGCACGGAGGACGAGAACCGCTTTTGCCCTGCGTAGCGTTCCGGGCAGCGGGTAGAACCAGGCAGAGAATTCCCGGCTAGCAGCTTCCCTGTGGCGGGGAAGTGCAAACGTAAACGTTTTCGGCCGAAAACGCGTTTTCCGGCGAAAACGCACACCACGGCTCTTTCTGAGAAAAAGCAAGCACGGAGGACGAGAACCGCTTTTGCCCTGCGTAGCGTTCCGGGCAGCGGGTAGAACCAGGCAGAGAATTCCCGGCTAGCAGCTTCCCTGTGGCGGGGAAGTGCAAACGTACACGTTTTCGGCCGAAAACGCGTTTTCCGGCGAAAACGCACACCACGGCTCTTTCTGAGAAAAAGCAAGCACGGAGGACGAGAACCGCTTTTGCCCTGCGTAGCGTTCCTGGCAGCGGGTAGAACCAGGCAGAGAATTCCCGGCTAGCAGCTTCCCTGTGGCGGGGAAGTGCAAACGTACACGTTTTCGGCCGAAAACGCGTTTTCCGGCGAAAACGCACACCACGGCTCTTTCTGAGAAAAAGCAAGCACGGAGGACGAGAACCGCTTTTGCCCTGCGTAGCGTTCCTGGCAGCGGGTAGAACCAGGCAGAGAATTCCCGGCTAGCAGCTTCCCTGTGGCGGGGAAGTGCAAACGTACACGTTTTCGGCCGAAAACGCGTTTTCCGGCGAAAACGCACACCACGGCTCTTTCTGAGAAAAAGCAAGCACGGAGGACGAGAACCGCTTTTGCCCTGCGTAGCGTTCCGGGCAGCGGGTAGAACCAGGCAGAGAATTCCCGGCTAGCAGCTTCCCTGTGGTGGCGAAGTGCAAACGTACACGTTTTCGGCCGAAAATGCGTTTTCAGGCAAAAACGCACACCACGGCTCTTTCT
The DNA here is from genome assembly GCF_965140245.1 of Athene noctua. NCBI lineage: Eukaryota > Metazoa > Chordata > Aves > Strigiformes > Strigidae > Athene > Athene noctua. The sequence continues at coordinate 78,898 of NW_027437863.1, forward strand.
GAGAAAAAGCAAGCACGGAGGACGAGAACCGCTTTTGCCCTGCGTAGCGTTCCGGGCAGCGGGTAGAACCAGGCAGAGAATTCCCGGCTAGCAGCTTCCCTGTGGCGGGGAAGTGCAAACGTCCACGTTTTCGGCCGAAAACGCGTTTTCCGGCGAAAACGCACACCATGGCTCTTTCTGAGAAAAAGCAAGCACGGAGGACGAGAACCGCTTTTGCCCTGCGTAGCGTTCCGGGCAGCGGGTAGAACCAGGCAGAGAATTCCCGGCTAGCAGCTTCCCTGTGGCGGGGAAGTGCAAACGTACACGTTTTGCAGCCGAAAAGGCGTTGTCCGGCGAAAACGCACACCACGGCTCTTTCTGAGAAAAAGCAAGCACGGAGGACAAGAACCGCTTTTGCCCTGCGTAGCGTTCCGGGCAGCGGGTAGAACCAGGCAGAGAATTCCCGGCTAGCAGCTTCCCTGTGGCGGGGAAGTGCAAACGTCCACGTTTTCGGCCGAAAACGCGTTTTCCGGCGAAAACGCACACCACGGCTCTTTCTGAGAAAAAGCAAGCACGGAGGACGAGAACCGCTTTTGCCCTGCGTAGCGTTCCGGGCAGCGGGTAGAACCAGGCAGAGAATTCCCGGCTAGCAGCTTCCCTGTGGCGGGGAAGTGCAAACGTACACGTTTTCGGCCGAAAACGCGTTATCGGGCGAAAACGCACACCACGGCTCTTTCTGAGAAAAAGCAAGCACAGAGGACGAGAACCGCTTTTGCCCTGCGTAGCGTTCCGGGCAGCGGGTAGAACCAGGCAGAGAATTCCGGGCTAGCAGCTTCCCTGTGGCGGGGAAGTGCAAACGTACACGTTTTCGGCCGAAAACGCGTTTTCCGGCGAAAACGCACACCACGGCTCTTTCTGAGAAAAAGCAAGCACGGAGGACGAGAACCGCTTTTGCCCTGCGTAGCGTTCCGGGCAGCGGGTAGAACCAGGCAGAGAATTCCGGGCTAGCAGCTTCCCTGTGGCGGGGAAGTGCAAACGTCCACGTTTTCGGCCGAAAACGCGTTTGCCGGCGAAAACGCACACCACGGCTCTTTCTGAGAAAAAGCAAGCACGGAGGACGAGAACCGCTTTTGCCCTGCGTAGCGTTCCGGGCAGCGGGTAGAACCAGGCAGAGAATTCCCGGCTAGCAGCTTCCCTGTGGCGGGGAAGTGCAAACGTCCACGTTTTCGGCCGAAAACGCGTTTTCTGGCGAAAACGCACACCACGGCTCTTTCTGAGAAAAAGCAAGCACGGAGGACGAGAACCGCTTTTGCCCTGCGTAGCGTTCCGGGCAGTGGGTAGAACCAGGCAGAGAATTCCCGGCTAGCAGCTTCCCTGTGGCGGGGAAGTGCAAACGTACACGTTTTCGGCCGAAAACGCGTTTTCCGGCGAAAACGCACACCACGGCTCTTTCTGAGAAAAAGCAAGCACGGAGGACGAGAACCGCTTTTGCCCTGCGTAGCGTTCCGGGCAGCGGGTAGAACCAGGCAGAGAATTCCCGGCTAGCAGCTTCCCTGTGGCGGGGAAGTGCAAACGTACACGTTTTCGGCCGAAAACGCGTTTTCCGGCGAAAACGCACACCACGGCTCTTTCTGAGAAAAAGCAAGCACGGAGGACGAGAACCGCTTTTGCCCTGCATAGCGTTCCGGGCAGCGGGTAGAACCAGGCAGAGAATTCCCGGCTAGCAGCTTCCCTGTGGCGGGGAAGTGCAAACGTACACGTTTTCGGCCGAAAACGCGATGTCCGGCGAAAACGCACACCACGGCTCTTTCTGAGAAAAAGCAAGCACGGAGGACGAGAACCGCTTTTGCCCTGCGTAGCGTTCCGGGCAGCGGGTAGAACCAGGCAGAGAATTCCCGGCTAGCAGCTTCCCTGTGGCGGGGAAGTGCAAACGTCCACGTTTTCGGCCGAAAACGCGTTTTCCGGCGAAAACGCACACCACGGCTCTTTCTGAGAAAAAGCAAGCACGGAGGACGAGAACCGCTTTTGCCCTGCGTAGCGTTCCGGGCAGCGGGTAGAACCAGGCAGAGAATTCCCGGCTAGCAGCTTCCCTGTGGCGGGGAAGTGCAAACGTACACGTTTTCGGCCGAAAACGCGTTTTCCGGCGAAAACGCACACCACGGCTCTTTCTGAGAAAAAGCAAGCACGGAGGACGAGAACCGCTTTTGCCCTGCGTAGCGTTCCGGGCAGCGGGTAGAACCAGGCAGAGAATTCCCGGCTAGCAGCTTCCCTGTGGCGGGGAAGTGCAAACGTACACGTTTTCGGCCGAAAACGCGTTTTCCGGCGAAAACGCACACCACGGCTCTTTCTGAGAAAAAGCAAGCACGGAGGACGAGAACCGCTTTTGCCCTGCGTAGCGTTCCGGGCAGCGGGTAGAACCAGGCAGAGAATTCCCGGCTAGCAGCTTCCCTGTGGCGGGGAAGTGCAAACGTAAACGTTTTCGGCCGAAAACGCGTTTTCCGGCGAAAACGCACACCACGGCTCTTTCTGAGAAAAAGCAAGCACGGAGGACGAGAACCGCTTTTGCCCTGCGTAGCGTTCCGGGCAGCGGGTAGAACCAGGCAGAGAATTCCCGGCTAGCAGCTTCCCTGTGGCGGGGAAGTGCAAACGTACACGTTTTCGGCCGAAAACGCGTTTTCCGGCGAAAACGCACACCACGGCTCTTTCTGAGAAAAAGCAAGCACGGAGGACGAGAACCGCTTTTGCCCTGCGTAGCGTTCCTGGCAGCGGGTAGAACCAGGCAGAGAATTCCCGGCTAGCAGCTTCCCTGTGGCGGGGAAGTGCAAACGTACACGTTTTCGGCCGAAAACGCGTTTTCCGGCGAAAACGCACACCACGGCTCTTTCTGAGAAAAAGCAAGCACGGAGGACGAGAACCGCTTTTGCCCTGCGTAGCGTTCCGGGCAGCGGGTAGAACCAGGCAGAGAATTCCCGGCTAGCAGCTTCCCTGTGGTGGCGAAGTGCAAACGTACACGTTTTCGGCCGAAAATGCGTTTTCAGGCAAAAACGCACACCACGGCTCTTTCTGAGAAAAAGCAAGCACGGAGGACGAGAACCGCTTTTGCCCTGCGTAGCGTTCCGGGCAGCGGGTAGAACCAGGCAGAGAATTCCCGGCTAGCAGCTTCCCTGTGGCGGGGAAGTGCAAACGTACACGTTTTCGGCCGAAAACGCGTTTTCCGGCGAAAACGCACACCATGGCTCTTTCTGAGAAAAAGCAAGCACGGAGGACGAGAACCGCTTTTGCCCTGCGTAGCGTTCCGGGCAGCGGGTAGAACCAGGCAGAGAATTCCCGGCTAGCAGCTTCCCTGTGGCGGGGAAGTGCAAACGTACACGTTTTCGGCCGAAAACGCGTTTTCCGGCGAAAACGCACACCATGGCTCTTTCTGAGAAAAAGCAAGCACGGAGGACGAGAACCGCTTTTGCCCTGCGTAGCGTTCCGGGCAGCGGGTAGAACCAGGCAGAGAATTCCCGGCTAGCAGCTTCCCTGTGGCGGGGAAGTGCAAACGTACACGTTTTGCAGCCGAAAAGGCGTTGTCCGGCGAAAACGCACACCACGGCTCTTTCTGAGAAAAAGCAAGCACGGAGGACAAGAACCGCTTTTGCCCTGCGTAGCGTTCCGGGCAGCGGGTAGAACCAGGCAGAGAATTCCCAGCTAGCAGCTTCCCTGTGGCGGGGAAGTAAAACGTCCACGTTTTCGGCCGAAAACGCGTTTTCCGGCGAAAACGCACACCACGGCTCTTTCTGAGAAAAAGCAAGCACGGAGGACGAGAACCGCTTTTGCCCTGCGTAGCGTTCCGGGCAGCGGGTAGAACCAGGCAGAGAATTCCCGGCTAGCAGCTTCCCTGTGGCGGGGAAGTGCAAACGTACACGTTTTCGGCCGAAAACGCGTTTTCGGGCGAAAACGCACACCACGGCTCTTTCTGAGAAAAAGCAAGCACGGAGGACGAGAACCGCTTTTGCCCTGCGTAGCGTTCCGGGCAGCGGGTAGAACCAGGCAGAGAATTCCGGGCTAGCAGCTTCCCTGTGGCGGGGAAGTGCAAACGTACACGTTTTCGGCCGAAAACGCGTTTTCCGGCGAAAACGCACACCACGGCTCTTTCTGAGAAAAAGCAAGCACGGAGGACGAGAACCGCTTTTGCCCTGCGTAGCGTTCCGGGCAGCGGGTAGAACCAGGCAGAGAATTCCGGGCTAGCAGCTTCCCTGTGGCGGGGAAGTGCAAACGTACACGTTTTCGGCCGAAAACGCGTTTGCCGGCGAAAACGCACACCACGGCTCTTTCTGAGAAAAAGCAAGCACGGAGGACGAGAACCGCTTTTGCCCTGCGTAGCGTTCCGGGCAGCGGGTAGAACCAGGCAGAGAATTCCCGGCTAGCAGCTTCCCTGTGGCGGGGAAGTGCAAACGTCCACATTTTCGGCCGAAAACCGCGTTTGCCGGCGAAAACGCACACCACGGCTCTTTCTGAGAAAAAGCAAGCACGGAGGACGAGAACCGCTTTTGCCCTGCGTAGCGTTCCGGGCAGCGGGTAGAACCAGGCAGAGAATTCCCGGCTAGCAGCTTCCCTGTGGCGGGGAAGTGCAAACGTACACGTTTTCGGCCGAAAACGCGTTTTCCGGCGAAAACGCACACCACGGCTCTTTCTGAGAAAAAGCAAGCACGGAGGACGAGAACCGCTTTTGCCCTGCGTAGCGTTCCGGGCAGCGGGTAGAACCAGGCAGAGAATTCCCGGCTAGCAGCTTCCCTGTGGCGGGGAAGTGCAAACGTACACGTTTTCGGCCGAAAACGCGTTTTCTGGCGAAAACGCACACCACGGCTCTTTCTGAGAAAAAGCAAGCACGGAGGACGAGAACCGCTTTTGCCCTGCGTAGCGTTCCGGGCAGCGGGTAGAACCAGGCAGAGAATTCCCGGCTAGCAGCTTCCCTGTGGCGGGGAAGTGCAAACGTACACGTTTTCGGCCGAAAACGCGTTTTCCGGCGAAAACGCACACCACGGCTCTTTCAGAGAAAAAGCAAGCACGGAGGACGAGAACCGCTTTTGCCCTGCGTAGCGTTCCGGGCAGCGGGTAGAACCAGGCAGAGAATTCCCGGCTAGCAGCTTCCCTGTGGCGGGGAAGTGCAAACGTACACGTTTTCGGCCGAAAACGCGTTTTCCGGCGAAAACGCACACCACGGCTCTTTCTGAGAAAAAGCAAGCACGGAGGACGAGAACCGCTTTTGCCCTGCGTAGCGTTCCGGGCAGCGGGTAGAACCAGGCAGAGAATTCCCGGCTAGCAGCTTCCCTGTGGCGGGGAAGTGCAAACGTAAACGTTTTCGGCCGAAAACGCGTTTTCCGGCGAAAACGCACACCACGGCTCTTTCTGAGAAAAAGCAAGCACGGAGGACGAGAACCGCTTTTGCCCTGCGTAGCGTTCCGGGCAGCGGGTAGAACCAGGCAGAGAATTCCCGGCTAGCAGCTTCCCTGTGGCGGGGAAGTGCAAACGTACACGTTTTCGGCCGAAAACGCGTTTTCCGGCGAAAACGCACACCACGGCTCTTTCTGAGAAAAAGCAAGCACGGAGGACGAGAACCGCTTTTGCCCTGCGTAGCGTTCCTGGCAGCGGGTAGAACCAGGCAGAGAATTCCCGGCTAGCAGCTTCCCTGTGGCGGGGAAGTGCAAACGTACACGTTTTCGGCCGAAAACGCGTTTTCCGGCGAAAACGCACACCACGGCTCTTTCTGAGAAAAAGCAAGCACGGAGGACGAGAACCGCTTTTGCCCTGCGTAGCGTTCCGGGCAGCGGGTAGAACCAGGCAGAGAATTCCCGGCTAGCAGCTTCCCTGTGGTGGCGAAGTGCAAACGTACACGTTTTCGGCCGAAAATGCGTTTTCAGGCAAAAACGCACACCACGGCTCTTTCTGAGAAAAAGCAAGCACGGAGGACGAGAACCGCTTTTGCCCTGCGTAGCGTTCCGGGCAGCGGGTAGAACCAGGCAGAGAATTCCCGGCTAGCAGCTTCCCTGTGGCGGGGAAGTGCAAACGTCCACGTTTTCGGCCGAAAACGCGTTTTCCGGCGAAAACGCACACCATGGCTCTTTCTGAGAAAAAGCAAGCACGGAGGACGAGAACCGCTTTTGCCCTGCGTAGCGTTCCGGGCAGCGGGTAGAACCAGGCAGAGAATTCCCGGCTAGCAGCTTCCCTGTGGCGGGGAAGTGCAAACGTACACGTTTTGCAGCCGAAAAGGCGTTGTCCGGCGAAAACGCACACCACGGCTCTTTCTGAGAAAAAGCAAGCACGGAGGACGAGAACCGCTTTTGCCCTGCGTAGCGTTCCGGGCAGCGGGTAGAACCAGGCAGAGAATTCCCGGCTAGCAGCTTCCCTGTGGCGGGGAAGTGCAAACGTACACGTTTTCGGCCGAAAACGCGTTTTCCGGCGAAAACGCACACCACGGCTCTTTCTGAGAAAAAGCAAGCACGGAGGACGAGAACCGCTTTTGCCCTGCGTAGCGTTCCGGGCAGCGGGTAGAACCAGGCAGAGAATTCCCGGCTAGCAGCTTCCCTGTGGCGGGGAAGTGCAAACGTACACGTTTTCGGCCGAAAACGCGTTTTCCGGCGAAAACGCACACCACGGCTCTTTCTGAGAAAAAGCAAGCACGGAGGACGAGAACCGCTTTTGCCCTGCGTAGCGTTCCGGGCAGCGGGTAGAACCAGGCAGAGAATTCCCGGCTAGCAGCTTCCCTGTGGCGGGGAAGTGCAAACGTACACGTTTTCGGCCGAAAACGCGTTTTCCGGCGAAAACGCACACCACGGCTCTTTCTGAGAAAAAGCAAGCACGGAGGACGAGAACCGCTTTTGCCCTGCGTAGCGTTCCTGGCAGCGGGTAGAACCAGGCAGAGAATTCCCGGCTAGCAGCTTCCCTGTGGCGGGGAAGTGCAAACGTACACGTTTTGCAGCCGAAAAGGCGTTGTCCGGCGAAAACGCACACCACGGCTCTTTCTGAGAAAAAGCAAGCACGGAGGACAAGAACCGCTTTTGCCCTGCGTAGCGTTCCGGGCAGCGGGTAGAACCAGGCAGAGAATTCCCGGCTAGCAGCTTCCCTGTGGCGGGGAAGTGCAAACGTCCACGTTTTCGGCCGAAAACGCGTTTTCCGGCGAAAACGCACACCACGGCTCTTTCTGAGAAAAAGCAAGCACGGAGGACGAGAACCGCTTTTGCCCTGCGTAGCGTTCCGGGCAGCGGGTAGAACCAGGCAGAGAATTCCCGGCTAGCAGCTTCCCTGTGGCGGGGAAGTGCAAACGTACACGTTTTCGGCCGAAAACGCGTTTTCGGGCGAAAACGCACACCACGGCTCTTTCTGAGAAAAAGCAAGCACGGAGGACGAGAACCGCTTTTGCCCTGCGTAGCGTTCCGGGCAGCGGGTAGAACCAGGCAGAGAATTCCGGGCTAGCAGCTTCCCTGTGGCGGGGAAGTGCAAACGTACACGTTTTCGGCCGAAAACGCGTTTTCCGGCGAAAACGCACACCACGGCTCTTTCTGAGAAAAAGCAAGCACGGAGGACGAGAACCGCTTTTGCCCTGCGTAGCGTTCCGGGCAGCGGGTAGAACCAGGCAGAGAATTCCGGGCTAGCAGCTTCCCTGTGGCGGGGAAGTGCAAACGTCCACGTTTTCGGCCGAAAACGCGTTTTCCGGCGAAAACGCACACCACGGCTCTTTCTGAGAAAAAGCAAGCACGGAGGACGAGAACCGCTTATGCCCTGCGTAGCGTTCCGGGCAGCGGGTAGAACCAGGCAGAGAATTCCCGGCTAGCAGCTTCCCTGTGGCGGGGAAGTGCAAACGTACACGTTTTCGGCCGAAAACGCGTTGTCCGGCGAAAACGCACACCACGGCTCTTTCTGAGAAAAAGCAAGCACGGAGGACGAGAACCGCTTTTGCCCTGCGTAGCGTTCCGGGCAGCGGGTAGAACCAGGCAGAGAATTCCCGGCTAGCAGCTTCCCTGTGGCGGGGAAGTGCAAACGTCCACGTTTTCGGCCGAAAACGCGTTTTCCGGCGAAAACGCACACCATGGCTCTTTCTGAGAAAAAGCAAGCACGGAGGACGAGAACCGCTTTTGCCCTGCGTAGCGTTCCGGGCAGCGGGTAGAACCAGGCAGAGAATTCCCGGCTAGCAGCTTCCCTGTGGCGGGGAAGTGCAAACGTACACGTTTTGCAGCCGAAAAGGCGTTGTCCGGCGAAAACGCACACCACGGCTCTTTCTGAGAAAAAGCAAGCACGGAGGACGAGAACCGCTTTTGCCCTGCGTAGCGTTCCGGGCAGCGGGTAGAACCAGGCAGAGAATTCCCGGCTAGCAGCTTCCCTGTGGCGGGGAAGTGCAAACGTACACGTTTTCGGCCGAAAACGCGTTTTCCGGCGAAAACGCACACCACGGCTCTTTCTGAGAAAAAGCAAGCACGGAGGACGAGAACCGCTTTTGCCCTGCGTAGCGTTCCGGGCAGCGGGTAGAACCAGGCAGAGAATTCCCGGCTAGCAGCTTCCCTGTGGCGGGGAAGTGCAAACGTACACGTTTTCGGCCGAAAACGCGTTTTCCGGCGAAAACGCACACCACGGCTCTTTCTGAGAAAAAGCAAGCACGGAGGACGAGAACCGCTTTTGCCCTGCGTAGCGTTCCGGGCAGCGGGTAGAACCAGGCAGAGAATTCCCGGCTAGCAGCTTCCCTGTGGCGGGGAAGTGCAAACGTACACGTTTTCGGCCGAAAACGCGTTTTCCGGCGAAAACGCACACCACGGCTCTTTCTGAGAAAAAGCAAGCACGGAGGACGAGAACCGCTTTTGCCCTGCGTAGCGTTCCTGGCAGCGGGTAGAACCAGGCAGAGAATTCCCGGCTAGCAGCTTCCCTGTGGCGGGGAAGTGCAAACGTACACGTTTTGCAGCCGAAAAGGCGTTGTCCGGCGAAAACGCACACCACGGCTCTTTCTGAGAAAAAGCAAGCACGGAGGACAAGAACCGCTTTTGCCCTGCGTAGCGTTCCGGGCAGCGGGTAGAACCAGGCAGAGAATTCCCGGCTAGCAGCTTCCCTGTGGCGGGGAAGTGCAAACGTCCACGTTTTCGGCCGAAAACGCGTTTTCCGGCGAAAACGCACACCACGGCTCTTTCTGAGAAAAAGCAAGCACGGAGGACGAGAACCGCTTTTGCCCTGCGTAGCGTTCCGGGCAGCGGGTAGAACCAGGCAGAGAATTCCCGGCTAGCAGCTTCCCTGTGGCGGGGAAGTGCAAACGTACACGTTTTCGGCCGAAAACGCGTTTTCGGGCGAAAACGCACACCACGGCTCTTTCTGAGAAAAAGCAAGCACGGAGGACGAGAACCGCTTTTGCCCTGCGTAGCGTTCCGGGCAGCGGGTAGAACCAGGCAGAGAATTCCGGGCTAGCAGCTTCCCTGTGGCGGGGAAGTGCAAACGTACACGTTTTCGGCCGAAAACGCGTTTTCCGGCGAAAACGCACACCACGGCTCTTTCTGAGAAAAAGCAAGCACGGAGGACGAGAACCGCTTTTGCCCTGCGTAGCGTTCCGGGCAGCGGGTAGAACCAGGCAGAGAATTCCGGGCTAGCAGCTTCCCTGTGGCGGGGAAGTGCAAACGTCCACGTTTTCGGCCGAAAACGCGTTTTCCGGCGAAAACGCACACCACGGCTCTTTCTGAGAAAAAGCAAGCACGGAGGACGAGAACCGCTTATGCCCTGCGTAGCGTTCCGGGCAGCGGGTAGAACCAGGCAGAGAATTCCCGGCTAGCAGCTTCCCTGTGGCGGGGAAGTGCAAACGTACACGTTTTCGGCCGAAAACGCGTTGTCCGGCGAAAACGCACACCACGGCTCTTTCTGAGAAAAAGCAAGCACGGAGGACGAGAACCGCTTTTGCCCTGCGTAGCGTTCCGGGCAGCGGGTAGAACCAGGCAGAGAATTCCCGGCTAGCAGCTTCCCTGTGGCGGGGAAGTGCAAACGTACACGTTTTCGGCCGAAAACGCGTTTTCTGGCGAAAACGCACACCACGGCTCTTTCTGAGAAAAAGCAAGCACGGAGGACGAGAACCGCTTTTGCCCTGCGTAGCGTTCCGGGCAGCGGGTAGAACCAGGCAGAGAATTCCCGGCTAGCAGCTTCCCTGTGGCGGGGAAGTGCAAACGTACACGTTTTCGGCCGAAAACGCGTTGTCCGGCGAAAACGCACACCACGGCTCTTTCTGAGAAAAAGCAAGCACGGAGGACGAGAACCGCTTTTGCCCTGCGTAGCGTTCCGGGCAGCGGGTAGAACCAGGCAGAGAATTCCCGGCTAGCAGCTTCCCTGTGGCGGGGAAGTGCAAACGTACACGTTTTCGGCCGAAAACGCGTTTTCCGGCGAAAACGCACACCACGGCTCTTTCTGAGAAAAAGCAAGCACGGAGGACGAGAACCGCTTTTGCCCTGCGTAGCGTTCCGGGCAGCGGGTAGAACCAGGCAGAGAATTCCCGGCTAGCAGCTTCCCTGTGGCGGGGAAGTGCAAACGTCCACGTTTTCGGCCGAAAACGCGTTTTCCGGCGAAAACGCACACCACGGCTCTTTCTGAGAAAAAGCAAGCACGGAGGACGAGAACCGCTTTTGCCCTGCGTAGCGTTCCGGGCAGCGGGTAGAACCAGGCAGAGAATTCCCGGCTAGCAGCTTCCCTGTGGCGGGGAAGTGCAAACGTACACGTTTTCGGCCGAAAACGCGTTTTCTGGCGAAAACGCACACCACGGCTCTTTCTGAGAAAAAGCAAGCACGGAGGACGAGAACCGCTTTTGCCCTGCGTAGCGTTCCGGGCAGCGGGTAGAACCAGGCAGAGAATTCCCGGCTAGCAGCTTCCCTGTGGCGGGGAAGTGCAAACGTACACGTTTTCGGCCGAAAACGCGTTTTCCGGCGAAAACGCACACCACGGCTCTTTCTGAGAAAAAGCAAGCACGGAGGACGAGAACCGCTTTTGCCCTGCGTAGCGTTCCAGGCAGCGGGTAGAACCCAGGCAGAGAATTCCCGGCTAGCAGCTTCCCTGTGGCGGGGCCGGTTAAGCACGGAGGACGAGAACCGCTTTTGCCCTGCGTAGCGTTCCGGGCAGCGGGTAGAACCAGGCAGAGAATTCCCGGCTAGCAGCTTCCCTGTGGCGGGGAAGTGCAAACGTACACGTTTTCGGCCGAAAACGCGTTTTCCGGCGAAAACGCACACCACGGCTCTTTCTGAGAAAAAGCAAGCACGGAGGACGAGAACCGCTTTTGCCCTGCGTAGCGTTCCGGGCAGCGGGTAGAACCAGGCAGAGAATTCCCGGCTAGCAGCTTCCCTGTGGCGGGGAAGTGCAAACGTACACGTTTTCGGCCGAAAACGCGTTTTCCGGCGAAAACGCACACCACGGCTCTTTCTGAGAAAAAGCAAGCACGGAGGACGAGAACCGCTTTTGCCCTGCGTAGCGTTCCGGGCAGCGGGTAGAACCAGGCAGAGAATTCCCGGCTAGCAGCTTCCCTGTGGCGGGGAAGTGCAAACGTACACGTTTTCGGCCGAAAAAGCGTTGTCCGGCGAAAACGCACACCACGGCTCTTTCTGAGAAAAAGCAAGCACGGAGGACGAGAACCGCTTTTGCCCTGCGTAGCGTTCCGGGCAGCGGGTAGAACCAGGCAGAGAATTCCCGGCTAGCAGCTTCCCTGTGGCGGGGAAGTGCAAACGTACACGTTTTCGGCCGAAAACGCGTTGTCCGGCGAAAACGCACACCACGGCTCTTTCTGAGAAAAAGCAAGCACGGAGGACGAGAACCGCTTTTGCCCTGCGTAGCGTTCCGGGCAGCGGGTAGAACCAGGCAGAGAATTCCCGGCTTAGCAGCTTCCCTGTGGCGGGGAAGTGCAAACGTACACGTTTTCGGCCGAAAACGCGTTTTCCGGCGAAAACGCACACCACGGCTCTTTCTGAGAAAAAGCAAGCACGGAGGACGAGAACCGCTTTTGCCCTGCGTAGCGTTCCGGGCAGCGGGTAGAACCAGGCAGAGAATTCCGGCTAGCAGCTTCCCTGTGGCGGGGAAGTGCAAACGTACACGTTTTCGGCCGAAAACGCGTTTTCCGGCGAAAACGCACACCACGGCTCTTTCTGAGAAAAAGCAAGCACGGAGGACGAGAACCGCTTTTGCCCTGCGTAGCGTTCCGGGCAGCGGGTAGAACCAGGCAGAGAATTCCCGGCTAGCAGCTTCCCTGTGGCGGGGAAGTGCAAACGTACACGTTTTCGGCCGAAAATGCGTTTTCCGGCGAAAACGCACACCACGGCTCTTTCTGAGAAAAAGCAAGCACGGAGGACGAGAACCGCTTTTGCCCTGCGTAGCGTTCCGGGCAGCGGGTAGAACCAGGCAGAGAATTCCGGGCTAGCAGCTTCCTGTGGCGGGGAAGTGCAAACGTACACGTTTTCGGCCGAAAACGCGTTTTCCGGCGAAAACGCACACCACGGCTCTTTCTGAGAAAAAGCAAGCACGGAGGACGAGAACCGCTTTTGCCCTGCGTAGCGTTCCGGGCAGCGGGTAGAACCAGGCAGAGAATTCCCGGCTAGCAGCTTCCCTGTGGCGGGGAAGTGCAAACGTACACGTTTTCGGCCGAAAACGCGTTTTCCGGCGAAAACGCACACCACGGCTCTTTCTGAGAAAAAGCAAGCACGGAGGACGAGAACCGCTTTTGCCCTGCGTAGCGTTCCGGGCAGCGGGTAGAACCAGGCAGAGAATTCCCGGCTAGCAGCTTCCCTGTGGCGGGGAAGTGCAAACGTACACGTTTTCGGCCGAAAACGCGTTTTCCGGCGAAAACGCACACCACGGCTCTTTCTGAGAGAAAGCAAGCACGGAGGACGAGAACCGCTTTTGCCCTGCGTAGCGTTCCGGGCAGCGGGTAGAACCAGGCAGAGAATTCCCGGCTAGCAGCTTACCTGTGGCGGGGAAGTGCAAACGTACACGTTTTCGGCCGAAAACGCGTTTTCCGGCGAAAACGCACACCACGGCTCTTTCTGAGAAAAAGCAAGCACGGAGGACGAGAACCGCTTTTGCCCTGCGTAGCGTTCCGGGCAGCGGGTAGAACCAGGCAGAGAATTCCCGGCTAGCAGCTT